>NC_058121.1:28682231-28942231 GCF_914725855.1 Thunnus albacares | reverse complement strand
CGCTAGAGTATCCCAGTACGAGCTGCATGACCGACTGATCTCCGCGTACAGAAACTGGAAGCTGTCCACTGCCGCCATGCTGCAACGACGACGACAATGATGATGATGACGAAGCTGATGAAGAGTCAGCGATGTGACGTCACCCCGCAGGTCAGTCAAACATGTCTGCTGCAGATTAAACTCCTGATGTTTTTATTATTTATCTGTCAGCTGAAGTTTGACAGAAGCTTCAGCTGCAGGCAGGAACCCGGAACTACCAGCAAAACACGGAGTCATGTGACAACCTACGTCACAGAAGACGTTCAGGAAGTGACATTTACAAAACTCAGCATTTTACAAAACTCTTAATATATATTTGTAAATTGTATAATTGTCTGAACTGCTGAAACTTTTTTATTCTCTTTTTGTTCGTTTTTAAAATAATTTATTTATCCTTTAAGCTTTTGCATAAATGCTTATTGGTGTTTATTATTGTTCAATTTTGCGAATAAAAAAATAAAAATAAAATAAAATGGTCGGTGCTGGATTGGAGCAGCTGGAGTGTATTAAGACAATATTATATTATTTACAGCATATTATTTATTCATTTATTTATCCTCCTGTACTCTATTATTTTGCTTGTATTGAATGTTAAAAGCTTTGTGCACAATCCCTTTACCAAATGTTTTTTCATTTAATTTTATTTTTTTATGTCATAACTGAATTACTTTGTTTCCTCTTTTTGTCCCTCAAACATGTTCACATGTTACTGCTGGAACAGCTTTACAACGAAGTGTGGAGACACTGTAGATCTGACTATAGGAGACTAATATGTTGCTGTTTTGAGTTTGTTTTCAATAAAGTTGAGAAAAAAACAAACTAAAAAAAGGAGCTGATGATGGGTAAATAGCATGCATACTACCTGACACACTGGAAACACTGAATTATGAAACATGCTGACGGTTTTTTATTCTTGAAGTTGTAAATGAACTAAAACATGCTGGAATATTCTGTTTTAAAGACACATCATTAGATGACAGTTTGACACGGTTTTTAGTTTATGGTTTAATCGATCAACAGAATATTAATCAGCGACTATTTTGATGAGCAAATAATTGTTTTAGTATGTTTTTAATAAAGGAAAGGTGACATAAAGTTGTTGTTAATAAAAAGACCTACATCAAAACAATATATATTTACTGTGTGTGTGTCCTAACTATGCTTTAAGGAAGTGCTCCTTCTATTTAAATAAAAGCTCTAAATATTTCCTCCACACTGATTATATTCAGTCAATATATAGTACAGTGTTGTTCAGGTTTTTTTTACACTGTATGTATTTTACGTGTGAAGCTGAAATGTCCGACGGCGTCTGAAGGCAGCGGTGAGTTTCTACATCCCACAATGCACCGCGCTTAGTGAACGTTTCCATAGAGACGCAGCTGGTAAGTGCTACCGAAATGTCACCTGGATCAAAAAAATGTTTAACTTTAATGCAAAAAATGCAAGCAGAAGGATTCAAACCGGACTGGAGACGGTCTGTAGCTGCTGCTGCGGGACTCTGCGGGACTCTGCGGGGTTCTGCGGGGTTTTGCGGGACTCTCAGCTCTCTCACATTTGCGGTTGAAGCTAAATTTGAGCAGTTTTTTTTGTTCATCTTCGCTGTTATTCTGTTGCATTATCAACATGAAGCAAACCAGAGAAAACAGACATCACGTGGTTTCTAAATAACAACAAACATTAAACACTGAAGCTTCTGCAGTAAGTTACAGCTCAGGTTATCTGTTGTTTACATGTTACATTAATGTCATAATGAAAAACTCAAACAACAACATGACGACATAATAAGAAACGTTGCTGCTGTAATTGAGCCTCAGAAGGTTTTTACAGCTGCAACGATGAGTCGATTAATCAGTCGGTCGATCGACAGAAAATTAATCAGCAACTCTTTTCATAATCAAATAATCATTTCAGTCATATCTTAATAAGGAAAAACATTTGTCTGTTGCAGCTTTTTGAAGCTTTTATGTGTCAAACACAATAATAATAAGTTGAATATTTGTGGATTATAACCGATATTTTTCTCTATTTTCTCAAAAGACTTAAACGTTTTCAATAAGCCTGTTGATGAAGATGAGAGAAGACTGAACGTTTCACTCTGAAGACGATGCAGCTGTTTTACTCCTGAATATAGAAGCTCAGATATAGAATGAAAAGAGCATCTTAATAGACTAGAAAGTCTGAACTTTGCTGTTGAACTCTCAATTTATATGTTTCTGCATATACTCTAATGTATAATTGTTATTTCTTGCACAACAGTTTTTTTTTTAAATATCCAACAACCATAAAGACAAAGTAAAATACACAACTTCTTCTGTGAACTCACTGGATCCATCATCAGCTTTTATTTGCATGTTGTTAAGTTATAAAACGGTTCTTTTCTATTTCAGCGATGTCTCAGCTGACGGCTGAAGATGAGCTGGAGTTACAGTCTCTGCTCAAGCAGCTTCTGAGAAGCGTCAGCGACAGGATCTCTGGAGCTCCGTCCACCGAATGTGCTGAAGAGATTCTTCTTCACCTGGAGGAGACTGACAAGAACTTCCACAAGTAAAACCCATCAGACTCCAGACGGAGCAGCTAGAGGCCTCGTGTGAAAGAATTTCCTCTTTTAATATGACATGTTGGTCTAATCTGTTCTCTGCTATTCTTCCCAGTTATGAGTTTGTAAAGTACCTCCGTCACTATGTGGAGAATTCACTGGGAACTGTGGTGGAAGAGGAGACGAAGAACTTGACCAGAGGAGATGGACAACATGCGATCGGTTCGGGTCACGACACCCTGATCCACGCCGTGACCCGCAGGACCAGAGAGTCGGCTGAGTGAGTTCAGACCAAACGCTGCCGTCATCATCCTCACTTCTCTCTAAATGTTCATGACTTTTTCTGGGAAAAAAACTCACAGATAATCACTCAGTTTAGTGTCTAATCGTCTGTATAAAACCATTTAACGCCCCTGAAAACCAACAGGAATCACACACTTCAAACTTTATCGGAACGAGTTTAATGAAATGAACGATGATACTTTTCTGTCTTTGTCAGGTACCAGCAGATGATGCAGACTCTGAAAAACAGCATGATCATGGTGGTGGAGTCTCTGATCAATAAATTTGAGGAGGACCAGCTGAGGAAGGAGGAGATGCACCGAGAGAAGCAGCACAGTCAGTCCAACAGTCAGTACACAGACAACTGCTCTGACAGCGACTCCTCCTTCAACCAGGTAGACATACAGTAGCTCTCTATTCATTTATTGCCTAAAATGATTGTTAATGAGGGTTGTATCTCTGTTATTCTATGGATGGCTTTGTTCTTTCTGTGTTGATTTAGGCTATGGTGACAGCGTACAATAAATCCATCCAGTGACCTCTGAACCTGCTGCTGCCAGACAATAGGAGTTCTTTTAAGTTTGTTTTATGGTTTATTTTGATTGTTTTTTTTTTCTTTTCCAGAGTTACGCGTTCATCAGACAAGAGCAGCTGCAAGCTTTGGCTGAAAAACTTGACTCCAGCAGACCCAAAGAGGTAGAAAGAGTCATTTATACACAGATGTTATGATGTGCACATGTTAAACACGCTGTGAACACAATGATCAGTTCCTGATCTTCATCGTCAAGACGAGGAAATGATTATGAAAACACAAAACCATGAAAACCATAAAAACACATCAAGACAATAAAAGACAAGTGCAAAAAAGAAAAAATTTGAACTTTAAATGAGTCACAAGACTTTGACCTACAAATCTTGAATTTACATGTTTTTTCTATCCTTTACTGTTTTTGAGATATTAGAGTGTGAGTTTTAAAGTCTTTTCTTGCTCCTCCTGTGATTTTATAATGAGTGTGTATTGCGGAATGTTTCACAGCACTGAGGGAGTGACATCACCAGGAGCAGTTGGAGAGGAGGATTTTAGAGTACGCTTCTTGTGAAATATCCTCATAAATACCATGACTTTGGCCAAATCTAACATTAAAAATCATATTTTAGTAGGAAATTTCATGGTGAATCCATTGATACAGGTTTGAAAGTGGTCAGACTTATAGTTCAGACGTCAGAAGCCTCTGTTTGACACAAAGTTCATGCCTCCCCATTGTTTTACATTGTAAGGTGTGATGTGGCACTGCAACTTTCAGGGCTTATAAAATCCAAACCGTTCGAGTCATTACAAAGTTTTTAACAACTTTCTTTCAACACATAAGTCATCTATTAAAGTTTGAAGTCGATACCATTAACGCGCTCGGACGAGAGAGAGTTTGTTTGGGGCCAAAATTGGGGCAAAGTCTTATTTTGAAAGGCTAATTGCGGACTTCCTGTTGGATTTAGGTCAGGGGTGTCAGTGTATGATTTGTAGGTCTTGATGAGACGAATAATTGAGTTTTGGTTTGATGTCTCTACGACATTCCTACGGGCCGTGGCGGCCATTTTAGTAACATAGGTGGCGCTAGAGAGCACATTTTGGCACTTTAGGGGGATAATTTTAATGATGTGTGTGTCAAATTTGGTGAGTTTTTGAGCATGTTTAGGGGGTCAAATTTAGGGTTTAAGTGGCGTAATAATAAAGAAAGAAACAAACAAACACATGAAAAACAACAGGCTTTTGGGCTCGGTCCCTAAAAAGAAAAGCAGTGCTGATATAGGACGATGTTGTATACCTGAATGATGCAGGTGTGCGTGTGCGTGTGTGTGTGTGTGTGTGTGTGTGCGTGTGCAGGTGCGTTGGGAGGCCCTGCAGGTGCTCTGCTGCGCTCCTCCATCTGACGTGCTGAGCTGTGAGAGCTGGAGCGGCCTGCGCAGGAACCTCTGTGCAGCTCTGACCGAACCCGACCTCAGCGTGAGTCCTCACGTACCGACAACGCTGCAGCTACATCCTGTAACGCCGTCCCGCAAATTCATGTTTAATTTATTCATTTTTCCACAGCGGATTGGCAGACGGATAGTGATAAACCGGCTAATTAAGGAGATAACAGATAATAATAATCCTGGTGATTGATGAACTAGTTGGTAACTAATATGTAATCTGGTCTCTCAGTTCAGGCTGCACCTTATTTTTGTGAAAATCTAGTTTAATTTCCTTGTTTAATTTTCCTCCTGATAATTAAAAATTGTGTAATTATATATGAAGTTGAAGTTTATTTTAATTAAACTTCCATGTTTAATGAGTCATTACTTGACAAACAAGTAATGAGTCATTAAACGAGTACAGATGATCAGAGTGTGTCGTCTCTCTTCAGGACAACGTGCTTCAGTTCTTTGCTAAAAGCTTCTCGTCTTCTCCGCTGAACGTGACCCGAGAGATCTACACCAGCCTGGGTACGACCCTTTATTATATATAATATATATATATATATATGTATGTACAGAACCCCCAAGTTTGAGTTTGAAACATTTTTCATCAGTAGAAATGACATTTTAAAGTGTCAGCTCCAGTTTTTACTGTAGAGTCTTCTTCTAGTCGTGATGGTTCTAGTTTTAAGTGGTTTTCATTGGCACCGTATAGTTTTACAGTTTTGGAAATAACTTTGAATTGTTGTAATATATTGTAAAATGTCTTTAATTCATACTGTGCTATGTAGTATAATATATAATATACGCTGCTATTATCTTGCATTAAAGTGTGTTTTGACTCTTGATGTGCAGCTAAAAGTGTGGAGTCGACTTTTCTGTCTCACAAGCTGAACTTTCCGAGCGGCTCAGCCGTCGTCGACATCAACAGACCTGAGATCAGCCGACCGCTCAAACAGGCACTTTTTTTATTTTTTTTTAATTGAACCTTTATTCAACCAGGAAGTCTCTTGAGATACATCATCTCCTTTTAACAGCGAGACAGAACGTCAGCGTACAATAAATGTCACATAGTTGCATCTCACATCTTCCAGCTAACACGGTGAGTCGTCAGCCAAACGTTTGATATATTTCTCTCTCCCGACTTTCTTCCCTCAGATTCGATTGATGAACGACTTTCAGAAGGAGGTGACGACCTTTTGGATCCGACATCCGGAGAAGTGAGTTATCAGCAGACCGTCAGTCACAACCTCAGACGTAAACTAAGTGAAATGTGACCAAATGTGATGCAGACGGTGCACATGTATAACACTACAGGACACCACTAATTCTGAGAGTTTTTGAGTTTATTCCAGTTGAAGTTGTAAAAGAAAACTGAATAACAGGTTATCATTTGATGTATTTCTTCAATATATCATACATGTTTCAGACAGTGTTTAAGTTCAGTTTAGTGTTAGTTTGTGTGTGCTGTGTCTATTCTAAACTTAGTTCTTTGCTGTGTAAGATGAGGCAGTTGTGTGTCTAACAGTTAAGTTTATTCTGTTATACCTTTACCTGAGCCAGTGATAAGATAAACTGTAGTTATGTAGATGTTTATGTGTAAAACTGATAAGCTTTAGAGGATAGTGTGGTTTGTCCTTAATTTAATATAGTAGTGATGTTATTTTGTGATGCTACTTGGTGCTTATGTACTGTCATATATGGTCGTGAAGAAAGTCTGTTCCTAGGTTAGCTGATCTTTTGACTTATGTTTCTATCTGAGGGTTGCTGACCTGTAAGGTTAGTAAACAGATGTCTTAAATTCTGTACGAGTAGTATTTAAGGGACTGGTTAACCTTTCAGACAAAGAAAAGATAGCTAGGTGGTATCTCTGTCTCCAGAACTATGATGCATTATACTTCTGATTGTGTTATTTGATTACACTATTTCATAACCTGACAATGCTCTCTTTGTGTGTTTATTGAGTGATCAGCAATTTCCCATTACAAAGTATACTTTACTTATCTATAATAATAATAATAATGATAATAATAATAATAATAATAATAATAATAATAATAATAATAATAATAATAATAATAATATGTATATTTGGTCTCATTCTTCCTTTCCTGCTTTAGGTACATGGAGGAAGTTATAGAGAGCACCTTCTCCCTTCTGTCCTTCCATCATGAACTTGGCTCAGCTTCACCTCGGACAGAGAAGATCTTGGAACCTGTTCACTTACTGGCCTTACTGGATATTAAAGCCACCTGGTTCAAAAAGTGGATGGTGTGTATTATAACTTAACATGCGTTTCTGACTTGTGCAGAACGCGTTTTTGTACATGTTATCATGTAGATTTATTGCACACATAAGGATTTATTTGTGTATTTTTAATGTCTTGTTCATATTCAGCACGGCTTCTACAGTCGGACTGTGGTTCTCAGACTCCTGGAGAGAAAATACAAGTCTCTGGTGAGTGTTTCACATAATAATCAATATCTCTAAGCAACCAAATGATCAAAAGTCTTTCCAGAAGGTTTTCAAACCCTCGCCCCCCCCCCCCGCTGAGGCATCTGAAACTGCAGCGTTATAGAAAGAGTGCAGAATGATTTAGAAAAAGGTAGAAAGCAGGAGCGAAGTGAGTTCTGCTCGCAGGGGAACAACACAGTTCCTCTGAGAGGCTGATGGACGACCTGTTTCCAGCTGCAAATACACATTTCCTGGTTTCATCCTCCAGCCTATTAGAGAAGCTGAATTTGCTCTTTCAGTTTTTTCGCCTGAACCGACTCTTCCGAGGTGTTGAAATTGGAAACAGATGTATTTGTTGGGTTATGTGTAATTCACTCAGCCGAACGCTGCAGGTCAACGCGGGAGCATCAGAGACAAGAGGCCGCAAGAGCCGAGAACCACTTTGTCATTTTAAGAATTGATTCTTTAATCCTGCCTCTTAAAGCTCCTTCTGAACTCTGGCTGTGACTGCAGGGAGGATTACTGTGGAATCACTTCTACAACTTTCTCTAAAGTAACTGTCAATAACTTTTTTTTTTTAAATCGCTGGAAGCCTGAACTACTCCTGCATTGCAGAGCATTGAAATTCCCGAAGGTTCCTGGATTTATATAAACGCTAAGAATGATTCTCGTCCCAATAGAAGAAGCTGCATTGATCATCTGTTCCTCAGTGAGCTTGTTGTTTTCAGCCTGTTCATAGCAGCAGATTAGTAGACGTCGTCTCATTCAGCCAGTTGTTGTAATATATTTTTTTTCCCAGATCGTAGCAGCTCTCCAGCAGTGTATCCATTACAGTGAATCCTGTGAACGTTTCACAAACGAGTCATCTGATCCTCAGTCAGCGGAGCAGCAGCAGAACGCTGGTGAGTAACAACAGTCTGAAGTCTCTCAGGCGTAAATACCAATCTGCACTCCGCGTCTCACTCTGTGTGCTAAACATCAGCACATTCACAGTAAAGCTGCATTAATGCGTCCTGTGAAACAAAGCAAAAAAAATAAAACACTCAGGCTGAACTACTGCGGACGTCTAATGAGAACGTGATGCTTCATTTGAAAGCTGCGGGTGTTAAATGTATTTGTACTCAGACTCGTGCAGCCGCTGCTGACATTAAAAAACAGAGGAAACAACATTAAAATGAAGAAAGAAAAGAAACAACAGACAGAAAACTATCAGCATTCAGGAAGAGACACCAAATAAATAATAAATAAACTGAAGTTCAAGCAGAAAAGACAAACAGATATTTAAGAACCACAAGTATAAAAATAATACTGATACAATCTGAGGCAAAATGTTGCTGGATGTACTTCAGTCTCACAGGTTAAAAACAGGAGGAGTGAGGGTTTTAATTGTCACTTCAGCTGGTTTTATAGATAACAGAAGAGGTTAACGGGAGGCAGATTTCACTCGTTGATGTGTTATTTAGCTCCTACAGCTCGGAGGGAGTAACGCAGGAAGAAGAGTAGCAATGCGCCAAAAAAAGGCAGGTGAGAAGAAGAACGCAAGCTAGCAAACACAGATAAACGATGCAGGATTTAAAATATTTAAAAATCGTCTTTGCGGATGTTTTATGAGGAAGGAAATGCAGGTTTATTAGATATTAGATAAGAAAATTCCATATTGTACCTAATTAGACTCTATAAGGAATTCAAAAAGCTTCAGATAATAAAATGTTATTGATCCTCATCAGCTGAAGAAGGCCGTGAGATGCATGTGAAAGCTCAGGAAAACTTGATTTTTGAGTGAAGATTATTTAGCCACACAACTGCTCTCAAAGTCAAAACAGCTCTGAAATAATCAGGATAATTATTATTAATTATTATTATTCACTCTAATATCTTAAAACTACATCATCACTGTGGAGAGAATCTGTATCCATAAACTGCTGCACTCTGATGGTTTATTTACGGTTATTAACCTAATTTTGCAAAATGAACATGGTAAATTGAGGATTTATGATAAAACAGCCGCACATCCAGTCACGTATTTAAGTGTGAAAATGCAGTAAATGAGAGTGAAGGAGGCGGGAGACGAGGCGTAAGGGTGTCGGTGTGTTATCTGCTGGGAGCCAGCTGCCTCCTGCAGACACAGAACATTTCGACCTTGTCTCGGATGAGCAGAGATACGTCGACTTCCTGCCACCTGATACGCTGCTCATAAAAGAATAAGAGTTCTCTGAGATGTGCTTCTTTCAGATTCCAGAGGCTCTTCAAGGATGACACTTTTCAGGCTCATTTTATTATAGAAGCTTTAAATATTGTGGAATATTAATGAAATATCTGCAGGACACTCATCATGGTTTATTTATTTAGTATATTAGTTCATTTGAACATGCACATTTATGTTTTTTTTTGTTGTGCAACACTTGAATATTTGGGCCTTTGGATGGTAACAGCTTGCAAACAGTATCAACAATATTTGGAGAAGATGGAAATGTTATGAGACTGTTTGTTTAAATTTTAAATAGTTATTTTGTGTTTCAGGCTCCGTCCAGCGGAGCGTCTATACAGGAAAGGAGCTCGAATACGTCTTCTTCGTCCACTCGCTTTGTGTTTTGGGGAAACTCCTCATCTACACTAACGGGAGAAAACTGTTTCCTGTCAAAGTGAAGAACCGTAAAGGTGAAATTCTTCTGTTCTCTCACAGCAGTGTTTATGGTGTGTTTTTTTTTTAAATTTCTTACATAACTTCACTAAAAGAAATGAACATTTTTTACTGTAGTTAATGTCTAAACCCTGTAAAGAGCTGAATAATCTATATTGTCCTTCTACTGGCAGCTGCAGGAGAAGAAGAATTCACTAATGGTTCGACTTAAAGGGACGAATAGATGATGAGGTGCAGGTCATATCTCTCTTTTAGTGGTTTTACTGGGAAAGTAATCCCTCTGATCTTTACAGCAGATAATCTCATTTTACACTGGTACCACTCCCTGTTAGGCTGTACAGTGATGGTCTACCTCCCACCTCGTTTAAATCACTGATAATGTTACGTAACAGTGTGAATGATACACTGGCAGACCTTTAAAACAGAGTCATTGTTTGCTGTTGCTGTACTGAACCCTTTTTATTCAACCTTCCTCTTAGTCATTCTATCAAATCAGTCAAATCATTAATGTTGGGATGGTTTTTTATTCGGGTTACTCTGTGGACTCTGTGAGTCTGTCCGCACCCTGAGGTGACACCAACACCAGTTTCTCAACCACATGAGTCATGTGGATGTTTTCCTCGATACAAATGTAATGGCAAATAATTATCATCATTAAAGTCATCGTCGTTAGTACGGGCTGTGGATGGGACTGTGACTAACAATTATTTTTATTATAAATTGATCTGTGGATTCTTTTTCTGATTGGACATATCATTTAGTCTGAAAAAGTCAGAAAATATCACAATAATCACAGTTTCTTAGAGCCCAAAGAGTCTTCTTATCGCTTATTGTGGGCGGCTGTGGCTCGGGAGGTAGAGCGGGTCGTCCACTAATCGGAAGATCAGCGGTTCGATTCCCGGCTCCTCCAGTCCACATGCCGATGTGTCTTTGGGCAAGATACTGAACCCCGAATTGCTCCTGATGGCTGAACCATCAGTGTATGAATGTGTGTGAATGATTAGTTTCCTCTGACGGGCAGGTTGGTAGCCCCTGTACCCATTCAGCCTATGAATGTGTGTGAATGGGTGAGTGTGATTTGTAGTGTAAAAGCGTTTTGAGTGGTTGGAAGACTAGAAAGGCGCTATACAAGTACAGACCAGTTACCATTTATTTTGATCAATCAACAGTCCAAAACCCAAATATAGTCAATAAACAATGATATAAAACAAAAAAGCAACACATTTTCATATTTAAGAAAATTCAATTGGCAAATGTGTGATTTTATTTGATAAATGATGATCAATAACATTATTGTTGATTAATTTTAAGGTGATCGACCAATCAGTTAATCAACAAGCTCCTTCAGCTCTGATATGTGTATGTGTTATGGTGTATAATATGGAATATGAAGACATGCTTCCTCATGCCTCAGTAACCAGACTGATTTACTTATTCATCATGTGTTTCAGATCCAGTCAGCCTGACAGACCTGGTTGTCATCCTGATTAACATCATGTACCAACACCCCAAACCCCCGCACAGTGATGCGTCACACACAGGTGAGTCCCCCCACAAAGATATAACCTGCGTCAATGAGTTTCAGCTTCCTCCCTGGTGACAGTCCAGACAGTGAGTCTGGGATCAGGGACCGTTCCTCAGACCATATCTTTAATCTCTTAACCTTGCACTGAGTCATGCAGCACTATTTTCTCCTGAGACCTTCCTTAATGCTCCATTCATTCTCATGAATTACACCGACCGCAGCAGTGATCGGTGATCAATGATCCACCTTGACTTTGTCAAAGGATCGTCACCAACTGCAGAGTCATGCTGAGTGAGTCATAGATTCATATTAATATTTTACCTGCAGTCTGATAAGATAAGAGTTTATTCAGAGCAGCGTCATGATGCTGCAGAATGCAATTCCTAAAATATTATTAAGAATTAAGTATCAACAGTAACTTCATCTTATCTTAGATTGATCCACCTTTAAGTTCCTCATAGACACATGTATAAACTTATGTAGAGGGTTCTTAGATTTATTATTAACATAAAACAAAAAAAGCACATCTACATATAAAACCTACAAAAATGGAAATGAACCGTAAATGCACATATCCAACTACGAGCATCCAGCAGTTTTTACTGTCTGTTTTTAAAAAGTAGATGAATTGACACGCGTGTAATTCAGCTTAATAAAATGTAGACACGATATAAACAGAAAGTGCTTTTAAATTCTGTTGGAAAAGGGTCATAATTCACTGGTTGTTTTTTTTTTCAGACTCATTGTCGCCGAGCAGTCTGGTGATGGAGCTGCTGTGGATGTTGTGTGAGAGGACAGAATGTGCTGCAGAGTGTCTCCATCACACCGCTGTGATAGAGACGCTGCTGGCTCCTGTTATAGCTCTGCTCAATGGACAGCAGGTAAAACACAACCACACCGACTCAATAAAGCTTCTTTATTACAGTAAAATAGACAAGCTGAAATTCTAGTGTTTTTCCTGCCATGTAAGTTAGATCATCTTCCCTCAAACAACCATTAACCCAAAACTGAGCTTCCTAATGGTGTCAATGTTATTTACGGGTCTTTCACAACCTGAGGATTATAATTCTGAGGAAGATGCTGAATGTTTAATAGAGACTTAATCTTTTGGTGTTACAAGATTTCTGACTGTGGCACAAAATATCAGAATAGAGCAGCTTCAGGTGTCATAAATACATCAACCTGTAACCGGTCTTTCATTAACCTTCCCCCAATCTACATATCTTCTTGACTCTAAATGTGAATCCTACAACTAAAAACATATCCTAAACTTATCCTAAACTTATCCTAAAGATATCCTAAATGTATCCTAAACTTATCCTAAACGTATCCTAAACATATCCTAAACTTATTCTATACATCACCTAAACATATCCTAAATGTATCCTAAACTTATCCTAAACATATCCTAAATGTATCCTAAACTTATCCTAAACGTATCCTAAACATATCCTAAACTTATTCTATACATCACCTAAACATATCCTAAATGTATCCTAAACTTATCCTAAATGTATCCTAAATGTATCCTAAACTTATCCTAAACATATCCTAAATGTATCCTAAACTTATCCTAAACGTATCCTAAACTTATTCTATACATCACCTAAACATATCCTAAATGTATCCTAAACTTATCCTAAATGTATCCTAAATGTATCCTAAACTTATCCTAAACATATCCTAAATGTATCCTAAACTTATCCTAAATGTATCCTAAATGTATCCTAAACTTATCCTAAATGTATCCTAAATGTATCCTAAACTTATCCTAAACATATCCTAAATGTATCCTAAACTTATCCTAAACATATCCTAAATGTATCCTAAATGTATCCTAAATGTATCCTAAACATATCCTAAACATATCCTAAATGTATCCTAAATGTATCCTAAACTTATCCTAAACTTATCCTAAATATATCCTAAACTTATCCTAAAGATATCCTAAATGTATCCTAAACTTATCCTAAACGTATCCTAAACATATCCTAAACTTATTCTATACATCACCTAAACATATCCTAAATGTATCCTAAACATATCCTAAACATATCCTAAACTTATTCTATACATCACCTAAACATATCCTAAACGTATCCTGAATGTATCCTAAACATATCCTAAACGTATCCTGAATGTATCCTAAACATATCCTAAACGTATCCTAAATGTATCCTAAACATATCCTAAACGCATCCTAAACGTATCCTAAACGTATCCAAACTGACAGTTTTTTTAACCTTGATTCCAACACGAAGTCTGAATCCTGAAGTGTTTGTTATAATCAAGCTGGAACAAGCAGCTGTTCTTTATTTTTTTTTAAGCACTTTGTCTCAGCAGGACAGTTTTTTTTTATCATCAGTCAGCGTTTCACAAACTGTTTGGAATAATTGAAGCTCGCTTCTGAAAATATAACAGCTTTTTCATATTTCCATCATCATTGAAGTTAATGATGTAATTTCAATTTTCAATATCAGCTCATCCCTCTCGGGGATTTCGCTCGTGTCTGACACTGTTGGGTAATGTTGTCTGTTTATTTCTATGTGGTTTTCAGGTCAAATTAAAGTCTCCTGCAGCAACACTGACGCTCATCGCTGACGTTCTGGCTCGCATCGCAAACACTGACAGAGGATTAGCTCTCTTCTTGTATGAGAAGAATCTGGTTATAGCCCACAGTGAGAGGTGAGACGCTGTGATTGAAGTACGATCAAATACAAAGTGCAATTTTGTATTCTTGATGGTAATGAATAAATTACATTTCCCAGACTCGGCTAGAAGACTTCAGTGTAGAGTTAAGTTTGCATAACAAATCCTTCTGCTTCTGCACAGAGAGCAGATTAGACCTGAGGATATAACTGCTTTGTCAATCACTGGGATTATATCTTTGATCCATTCAAGTGTCATTATAGCAAAAAACTCTTAAATAAATAGGTTTTGTTAATGGCTCCGGGTTAGTTTAGTATTCTGTCGGCTGGCTCTGACCTCAGCTGGGTCAATCTGTCCAACCTGAAACAACATCCTGAACAGTGACACTTTCACCAAGGCTTGTTTTGACTAAAGTGCTCTAGTCTGGCATTTATTTCTCTGTATGAACGCTGCCTCCTTTGAGAAATATGTTGAGCTAATGAGAGTTTATGAAAGTGCTCTAGAGATCTTAATCTGTCTTCTTACCCAAAAAATGTAGAGATGTTGTACAGACAAGGAAATCCTGTCAGTTTGATGAATTAAAACTCAGGAAACTTAACAAATGCATCACTTACAGTAATAAAGGAAAGTACCTGAATGTAATTAACTGGAGAAAACAACCAGGAACAACAAAGCACCTCGCTGCTAGATGCTACTAAAAATCCTTCACACTGGTCCTTTAACTTCTCCACCATCAGTCACCTTGAGGCTCTGAACCCTTTGTACATTTTTCCAAACATTATTACACACGAACATGCGTCTATCTTGGATCTCAGTATCTTCTCTCTTTATCTGTTTTCTGTCTCGTCTCCAGAACCTTTGCTGCTCATGTGATAGTACAGTTCACCCTGAAGCTGCTGGATAAGGAGCTTTCATCGCCGAGTCAATCCGACGTGTCTCATACATTATGTGGAGCCTTTATCTTCGTCTGTAGGCAGATATACAACACCTGTGAGGGTTTACAGGTCCTCCGACTGTACGGCCTGCACAAGGCTGTAGCTGCTGCATGGAAAAAGGTACCTGCACCTTATTTCTGGATATCACACTGATAAGAGTGGAAACAACCTGCAGGACTCATAGTTGCAGATGCTTAGTGAATGATCTGATCTTGAGTGTT
Organism: Thunnus albacares; assembly: GCF_914725855.1. Lineage (NCBI taxonomy): Eukaryota > Metazoa > Chordata > Actinopteri > Scombriformes > Scombridae > Thunnus > Thunnus albacares. The sequence goes on along the minus strand of NC_058121.1, from coordinate 28,926,996 downwards.
TAAAGAATAGACTGAAAAAGACCATAGTTATTTTTAGGGGAATGTATCAGATAATAATATATAAGATAAGATTATAAAGTGCTTTGACAGTAAATCATCTCTGGAGAAACAGGATGCGATAAAATAAAATCGGGTAAAAACCAACAGAAACAGACAAAAAGTGGAGTCATGCAGGCGTCAGCTGAAACCAGGATGTGCTGAAGGGTAAAAGTGTGTTTTAAGGAGAAAAGAGGAAAGAGACTCTGAGCCTAATCTCTTCAGGCAGATTGTTGTTTTTGTTTCAAAAAAATCTGCTTCTGCACAAAATCTCCCAGTCTGCCTTGAATGGAGGTTTGCTCGGCTGACTCAAAAGTGTTTTTAAGTACTTTATGCAACAAAAAAAACTCAAATATATTAAAAATCATCATGAATAGACAGATACTGTAAATGCAAGAAGTGAGACCCTTTCTTGGAGAGCCCTGCTTGACTAATCCCCCCCCATAAAAACATTGTAAGGAGAATATCTAATGGAGGGGTGTCCACCTCTAATGATCACTTTTACTCCTGTCATGTTTCATTTGCTTGATGAATGCAGCGTCGTCTCTTCATTCATTCACCGTAGCAAGAAAAGCACCGCCGCCGCTCACGCATGGAGGGCGTTAACTGAGCCTTTTTATTTTGCTTCATTTAGTTTTTAGAATACCGGGACTGTCAGAATTAAGCATCAAAATCAGAATCCCTTTAACTGATACAGTACGTACCGAGAAACAAAACTGAAAATCAAAACTTGAAAATTGAATGTGCAACCAAAACCAAACGTGTCAACCGTTCCTGCTACAAGATGTAATTATTTTAGAAAAGACTTGTTGTGAAACTGCTGCTACAAGGAAGGAGACGATCCCACCTAATGTCTTAACTTTATTATCCAAAACTTTCATGTCAAAAATTAACTTGTACGAGACAGCGTGGCTTCAATCTGCAGCCTTTTTTCCTGCTGACTTCCTCCTGACTTCACCCAGTCTGTGTTAAATATTAATCACCAGCCTGCACGTACGGGACAGCATGTACTGCACGATGTCTCAAATCCAAGTCCACATCTACTCTGCTGATGTCACGTAGTGTCATTACAACCTACTGTTGACTTCAGTCCCCCCGATACAGTAGAAACACACATCAACATGCCCCTAAAGTTTAAAGGAAGCATGTGATTTGAAGTAGTTCATAAAGCAAATAACAGTTAAAGGTTTGATTGACAGTTTTTTCCTCAGATGTGAATGTTGGTTTATGAACTATTTTAGTATTTATTCACAGTGAATTTACAATAATGGAGATTAAATCCATCTGCTAGATTAATTTTCAATGTTCAGTGCATTTCTAGGATGTTTTTTTTTTTTTTTTTTTTTAATTTGTTGGTTTCCTTTAAGATTTAAGATGGTTTTCAAGTGTGACTTAACCAAGAAAGCATCATTAAGACAAACATGATAGGTACAACACTTAACAGAATATCATGAAAGACACACAAACACATGTAAAAACACTAAAATAAAACCATTTATGAAACCAAAAATACAAATTAAATCACAAACAAATCATCAGGTTTCTGAAATTGTCTTCACACTCCAGTAATCTGATATCAGTCTGTAGGCTAAAGAATGTTCAGTCTGCCACTGTAAAACCTTTTTGTTTGTAGACCAGTTCCTTGTCAGAAAGGGTTCTGACCCCAGTACCTGGAACCGACGCTGGAACATCCACTCAGGAACTCCAGAACATGTAAGAATCTCTACACACATAAATACATCTGAAGACCTGGAATTAAAGCAAAGATTAACCATAATTCAGTAATTACACAGGCTCATCTCTGCTCCAGTGAGCTGTTACTGCAGGATCATCAAAGAAGAATTTTGAATGATTAACTTGTTTTGTACTTTTTTGGATTTGTAATTTACAGCCTCTAACATGAAGCTTTTCCTCTTGTCCAATATGACTGTAAACGTACAAACGTGAACAGCTGTACTGGCGTGTGTGCATTAGGTAACACTGTAGTGACAGCTGTTTGACTCAAACCAACTAAACAATAATAACAGGCCCGAACGTCCACTGCATCCAGTGACGCTACGTCCAGCAGGTTCAAGATGTTAGACCATGATGCCAGGATACCATAAAGGTTTTTGACATCACCATTAATTTATCTCAGAGTAATATGTGATACAGCCTGTCATACTGTTGCTTAGCAACACAAACTGATCTGACAACTAAATAGCTCTGTTTTATTTCACCTCCTGTCAAGAAGGTTTCACTCAAACCCAACACAGGCCATGTGAGCTGCGTGCAATGTTGATATCAATCACTCTAAAGGTGTGTTAGTTTAGATTTTTATTAAATAAGGCCATCCTTAGAAACATAGACAATAAAATGAGATTCTGTAGACTCGCCCTTTTTGCCCAGATGTTCTCCACCTACAAGAAACGACACATCGACGCTCAAGAGCGTCTTCCAGATTAGATTTGGCAATCTTTCTGATAAAAAAAAAAAAAAAAGTTATGTAAGCTGGCCTGGTTGGTAAATATGTGTGCTGGGTGGAGTTCACATTAATGGGAACAAAGGTTTAAACCTGCAGTGTTGAACTTTTACATAAAAATGAACGTCTCTTACAGTGAAGTCAAACGAGTTCACACAATGCTGATTAAGCTTTTCACCACCAGATAAATCTCTCTGTGTTTCACAGTAAACAGAGTTTTTAATCTGGAGTCGACATTCCTGCGCTGGCTGGATGAATCTTCCAGTTTCCAGTAGAAGCTGCTCTTCTAGACTGTCCAAATGTTAATGGACTGAATGGATCAAAGCAGGTGTCAACAGTGTTTTTGTAATACTGTCACTGCCAGAAGGGGAGACAAAAGTCCTGCACTGTAGCTGTAAAGTATTATATTATATTAACAGTTAACTTTCACTGCCAAGCAGGAAAGTTGGTGCAAACTCGCTTTGTGCAGCTTTCTTTAATATCCAGATGCAGAGAAAAACCTGACATAGCTTCTGCAAATCCCCGCTGGGATCAATCAAGTTCTCCATCTATCTGTCAGCAGCAGTAACTGACGACGTGATGTGATCGCTGGGGCTTTTTGTCACTACTGAGCTTCTTCAGACTGCTTTGTTTTTACATTTCACATGCATTAGTGTCCCATCTGCTGCATCATTGTGATGATTTAACGTCACAGTGAACAAGAAAAAAGAAACTCTGAAGCTTTGAGTCAATGTAAGGAAGCTGGTTTTTATGCTGAGCTATTGTTAAACAGAGCAAAGAACACAACAAACACTCCTGTCATGGTCACCTGTACGTTTCCCAGATTGATCACCTGCTGTCTGTGTCTCATGTCTGAATGTGTAAAAGGCTCATCTGGGAGGAGACGCTGTTGGACAGCCTGCTGAACTTTGCTGCAACTCCTAAAGGTCTGCAGCTGCTCCAGCAGACAGGAGCCATCAATGAGTGCGTCTCCTACATGTTCTCACGCTTTACCAAGAAACTACAGGTAATAAAATATTTACGCTTCACTACCGTGCCGAGCTGCATAATCTTCACTCATTCTTCACCAGTTTATATTTATGAAACCCAGTTTTCCAGCTGCACTGCTCTCCAGTACAAACATTTAGAAGGTTTGCAGTAATGTCGAGGTCCCGTCAGACGCCCCAGTGGAGCAGTTTGCAGGATAAGTGACTCAACGTTACCTCAGCAGCCGTGCACGTAGAGTCCAACACCGCAAAAAAAAAAAAAAACTACTAGCAAGGAAATCCAGATGTTGCTACAGTCATTTAGGCGTAAATTGCACCGGGAGTAGATTTAAGTTAAAAAGTGTGACTTTATAGTTGGATGGAAGTTTTTCGACAACTCTATGAAAGTCCTGGAAGAAATAACTTAGGCAGTGGCTCAGTTTTAATCCTTCTCACCAAAGTAATATTATGAAGTTCAAGGGAATATTTGCCATATCGATGGCCAAACCTCTTATCTGCAGAACTTTCTGATTGGCGGATTTCACTTTGGATGATGAGAACAAGGAAGGCTGCTTATATTCAGTCTGTCTGCAGGATAATCAAGATAATTAAGATAATTAAGATAATTAAGATAATCAAGATAATCCCGCCCTTCATTGTGACAGAAAAGTCTCACAACAAAACAAAAACACAACGCAGAGTCTCTGGATGTGTAGAGAAGCTGCAGCACGAATCACTGAACATTCATCTCCAGTGGAAGGAATTCTGACCCGAGTATCCTACGATGTAGTAACTTACATTTACTATCTATTTTTACCTGAAAACAAACTTAACTTTTAGAGCATTGTTTTGTAGAACCTCTTCCAACTTGCACCAAGCGCAGAAGCTCCTATCTGCACTTTGCGAGGCATTAATATCTAATAACACATAATATAATAATATAGTCCAAAAACAGTGTATTATGTATTTAGTGTCCTTAACAAATAGCATTCTGCAAGAAAACAAGTTGTTTTTAGTTTTCTCAAAAAAGCGCATTCTTCAGATCGGAGGTTTTGCTCTTCGGCCGTCGATATTATTGACTATTGATACGTACAGAAAGTCAACACTTAGAGCCACAGCAGAGTCTTCTGTTACATTAAATACACATTTAAAGTTATTGAAAACATCAGCGGTGAGAGATCATCTTAAAGAGATAAACAGATATTAGATTTAAAGTTGTGCAAATTCATTATTTAATCACTGATAATGAGGCTTGAGGAAAAAAGACATTTGTAATTAAAAATTGAATTATGAAAACGAGTAATTTAGTTTTTTTAGTTTGTTTATGCGCAGTGCTTTTAAAGCTTGTTTCCTGCACAAACTAAACCTTTTCTATATATAATAAAACATGCATGTATACAGTATTTCCAACATAACATCTTAAAAACCTTTGTTCATTCTGTCGGCCCGTCGTCGTCTCTAATTAATTCTGCAGACGTGGTAATTGGTTGCTGCTCCTCCTGGAGAGCGCCGTCATGTTTCCTGGAGACTGTTCAGTATTCAGCAGCAGCCTGGAGGCTGAGACACGCTGCTGCTGCTGCTCCCACGCTGGCTTTCATTTATTAATCTCCGGACTCTACGTATGCCGTACATACGTAGTATTGTCCGTCATTCATATTGTAGACTCGTTCTTACTACAAACCTTAGTTAATCCCCCCTGGGCTTAATTTACTGCCATTGTTTACTCACTCTTGTAATTGCTTCTCTCATTTGGCATTTCACTTTAATTATAGAATGTAATCATATTTAGTTTATTTTTAGTTGTGACATTATGTTGTAATTAATGAATCAATTTACAGTTTGACTTCTCCTCAGCGCACTAAACTACATCATGTAGAAGCCTTTTCAGGACTCCAAAGTCTCACTACTTTTTATTTGATATAAGTAAAATATACCAGATTACAATATTTCAATATTATATTATATATTATAAACATTAAGGGGGGTTTGTGTGTTTTTTCTGAAGGTGAGCCGCTGTGAGAAGTTTGGATACGGGGTGATGGTGACTCAGGTGGCAGCGACTGCTCCCGGCGTGGCGGCTTTGCACAGTTCAGGTACTAAAGCACTAACACACACACACACACACACACACACACCAGCTCTTACCAGCTGTGATGCTTCAGGCTCGTATGGTAAGTTGTGTTTTTCTAGCCGTCGTGCAGCCGAGGGAGCAACGTCTTCGTCAAAGTGTTTCCCAGGATTAGTGGATGGAGGAAGGAACAAGAGGAGGTGTTACTGTACATGTCAGTCTTTCAAGATTAACAATGGAGGTGATATGAGCAGCTGTTTGAAGAGAAATACATCTCAGATTTCAATGTCTTCTTATCTTAGAAATGCTTTTTTTTCTCCAGATGTACATGTAGCATAGCTAAGTCTTATCTGTATGCATTTCACATAAAGCTTGGTGACAGTGTGAAGGTGTAAAATTACACAAATATTTGAGGAGTCTAATGATTAAGACGTACATCGATCAGCCGTAACATTAAAACCATTGAATCAGCTGTGACCAGTGGATGCAGGACTCCACCAGACCTCTGAAGGTTCCTCTGGTATCTGGCACCAAGACCTCAGCCTGTCAGCTGTGAGGTGGAGCCTCCGTGGATCAGACTTGTTTTTCCAGAACATCCCACAGATTCTCGATCAGATTGAGATCTGAGGAACACCTTGAACTCTTCATCATGTTCCTCAAACCATCCCTGAACAGTGTCTGCAGTGTGTCAGGATGTATTATCCTGCTGGAAGAGGCCGCTGCCATCAGGGAGAACTGTTGCTATGAAGGGGTGAAATTGTGTGACAGCGCTTAGGCAGGTGGTTTCACACTGCCTCCTCTGGCCGGCCTTCTTCCCATAATGCATCCTGGTGCCATCTCTCCCCCGGGAAAATGATGCATTCATCAGACCAGGCCACCTTCTTCCATTGCTCCAGGGTCCAGGTCTGATGCCCGTTGTAGGCGCTTCCAGTGGTGGACAGTGGTCAGCATGGACAGTCTGACTGGTCTGCAGCTCCTCTGAGGGACCAGACAGTCTAGCCTTCGCTCCCCACCTGCATCAATGATCCAGGACCCTGTCTCAGGTTCACCGCTTGTCCTTCATTGGACCACTTTTAGTAGGCACTGACTGCACACCAGGAAGACCCCACCAGACCTGCTGTTGTGGAGATGCTGTCGTCTAGCCTTCACAGTTCGGCTCTTTGTCAAAGTTTCCAACACATCAACTTGAAGAACTGACTGTTCACTCGCTGCCTAATATATCAAACTGCCTGACAGGTGCCATTTTAACAAGATAATCAATGTTATTCACTTCATCTGTCAGTGGGTTTAATGTTTTGGCTGATCGGTTTATGTTATATAATTGTCCACAGTTTAAATCTGGCAGCAGATCTTTATTTCATTTCTCTCTCCGTGTTTCCTGTTTCAAAAAACGACCTGCTGTAACCTTTGAGTTTTCCTGATATTTTAAATCCTTGAATGCTGCTCTATTAAAATATTCAAAGCATTTTGGAACTCCGTTACTCCACAAACTCACAAGTCAATATTTCTGCATATGAATCCAGCTGTGACCTTCTGGCTGGACGCCGTTGTGTTGCAGGTTTCGTGCGGGCGCTGGTGCTCGAGCTCTGGTCGGCTCTGGAGTGCGGCAGCGAAGACGTCAGGGTGGTCCGTCCCAAACCGACACCCATGGAGCCCATAGACAGGAGCTGCCTCAAGGTACCGTTATATATATATATATATATATATATATATATTATAATATTATAGTCTTTATGTTTATTTGTAGAAAACTATAAGTGATTAAACTTTAAGCATCCTGCGTGTTGCACAAAGCTTTATTTTATATTTTGGTGCAAGTTTGGACAAAATCTTTTTCAGGTTCAGTTTAGGACAGAGTCACAAGCTCTAGTGTGTGTGTGTGTGTGTGTGTGTGTGTGTGTGTGTGTGTGTGTGTGTGTTGTTGGCGGCGTCTGACAGCAGCCAAGTCATCTCTCTCGGTGAAACTATCCATGTGAACACAGACAGCCAGTGAAGTGTGATCTGTGTCCCTCCGCTGGTGACTTTAAAGTCTTATCAGCGGGTCAGCTGCCAGGTTACATACTGTACATACAGTCAGACCACCGCGTCCGTCCCAGCCGGCACAACGCAGCAGCGCCTCTCAACCGAGTCTGTGCTGGAAGCAGATAGACGGAAACGTGTCACCTTAAAACTCTGCTATTAGGAGATTTGAAGCTTCTTCACTTTGAACTGATTTTATTCCTTTACAAAGATGAAAACACATGAAAACATCTGTAATTCAACTAAAAAAACACCAAACAGGCAGGAACGAAAATGTCAATATAGAATTGCAAAAGGCACAAACATCATGACGTGAGTATATATGTGTGTATGTATATTAGTATCTACCTGGTCTTGTTCCTTGTGTAAGAATGCTCACATGTGATCAGCATATTTTAATGTCTCTAATATCCTTATTTCCATGTTTCGCTTTGTTTTTTTGCCTCAATTCACATTTTCCATATAGACAAAAATCCCTGTGAATCCCTGAATATCTACATGACAGAAGGATGGAGAAAATACTTCTAGTTGAGGGTTTAATCTTTCTTCTTTTAGCCTTATTTTTCATTTTAAAGGTTTATTTTTTCAACCAACAAGTAGCGACGACCGACGCCACAAACCACAGCGTGTTTATCCAAAGCTCCTTTATAAAACACACACAGTAGGAGAAAGACAAATTATAATAAATGTACCATAAAAGTACCTAAAATACAAATGAAAAGCATCTTATCAGATCACTGTTCACAAGCTGTTTGAAATTTCATTTATTTATGGTCAATAATGAGTTCTGATTTTCCTGCTTTTACTTTTCTTTATCATATACTTGACTTATTGTCTGACTTCCTGTCTCTCCGCAGTCCTTCCTGTCCTTGGTCAACCTGCTGTCGTCCTCCCAGTCGGTGTGGGAGCTACTGGGCCAGCAGCCGTTAGCCAACAAGAGCGAGTACACCCTGAGAGAGATGCCGACCTCCATACCTGTCAGTGTACAGCACATACACACACACACACACACACACACACACACACACACACCTCCTCACACTGTCGTTCAGCCTTCATGCAGTTCCTCTTTCAGCCATTTGAGGGCATGTTTGCACTTTTTATTTTGCCTTCAGTCACCATCCACCCACCCACACACACACACTCACACACACCCACACACACACACACACACACACACACACACACACACACACACACACACACACACACACAAACACTCCTCACAAAGGCCTAAACCTCTAAACACAGAGGCTGATGTACATCTTCCACCTTACACATCATAAATATCCACACTGTTTTCGTTTTGCACCATAACTGCCGTGTTCTTCTTCACAGCCTCTCGTTTTCACCCCCGCAGGATTTGATTGACAGGCTGATCGCTGTGAATGCAGATGTGAAGATTCATTCTCTGTTTCACTACGAACAGTCTCACACGTTCGGCCTCAGGTGAGATTGATATTATTTTTTTTTCCATATTACTTAACATCAGCAGGGAAGCTCACGGTATTGGATTAGCACCTGGTGACTGCACACACACACACACACACACACACACACACACACACACACACACACACACACACACACACACTCTCTTCAGCCTCTGGCAATAGCAGACTGACATGGTTCTTTATACTTTGATTACCCAGCATTGAAGTCTGATGAAAGGATTTCTCTGGATAAGAGAGAAATAAGCTGGGCTGTGTGTGTGTGTGTGTGTGTGTGTGTGTGTGTGTGTGTGTGTGTTTCTATATTTATGAAGAGCAGAGATGCTAACAAGTGTTAGTGAGAGCGTTGGTGAAGGAGATGAACGAGTTATGATTGTAGGGTTACAGTAAAGGTTAAAGTGAATACTGTAATACTGGACTGTTATAATGACAATAACTGAGTAGGATTTAGTAATAATAGTCTGAGAAAAGTTTCATATTTTGGCTGAAAGGTTAGAACAGGTTTGCAACTAAGATTTACTGTTCAGGTTTAAGACTAAAAACATGTTTAAGAATGATATAAAGTAGGGATGCACAATATTGGATTTTTTGCCGATATCCAATATGCCGATATTTCCAACTCATTGTGGCCGATGCCGATATATACACATATTTATGATCAATGAAGACAATATATGAAGGAAGAACTGAGGAAGACTGGAGTTCAGGAGCTCAACATTAAAACTTTAATGAACCTGCCAAGTGGGAGCAGCAGTAGAGTTTTCATTGAGTTTATTAGACAGACAGGATCAATGTGTAGGATTTAATCTCTGGTCCACACTCCGGACCAGAAGGTGGCGGTAATGCACCTGATACGCTGGTCGACAACCGCCGTTATAAACCAAAAAGATTTTTTTTTTTCCAAACAGAGTGGTGTATCCTGCCAGCCGAGGTGTTTCCTATCTCTGCAGCCGAACACAGCAGCTCCTCGATGGACTGTTTCACCCTGACGGTCCCGGTGTTTCCTCCGCAGGCCTAACCTGAATAACAAACCGGGGCTAACGTTAGCTGAGAGGCTAGCGGAGTGTTAGCCGCAGCATGACCGGAGGGAAGCACAGCCAGCTAGCCTCTGCTAGCCTCCCAGCTAACGTTAGCCCCGGCTGTCTATGTGGAGCACCGAGCACCAGTTTGTTATTCAGGTGAAAGTGGGAAGAAGCAGCGGGTCTGACGGGCAGCTGAGTGAAGTGCAGCCTGCGGAGGAAACACCGGGACCGTCAGGGTGAAACAGTCCATTGAGGGAAGCAAAGACGACATATCGGCCTCTCATAATATGCTGATATTTCATTTTAGAGCTTTCATTGGCCGATACCCATGACGTGCCGATAATATTGTGCATCCCTGATATAAAGTAATCTGTGCAAGAGAAAATCTTCACTAGTGTTCATATACATTTGTGCAATTGTGTGTGTGTGTGTGTGTGTGTGTGTGTGCGCGCTACGGTGGCTGCTGTGCTTTCCTTTTCCCTTTTTAAGGGGCTTTCTGAATCACAATAGCTTTGACTTGTTTGGAGCCGTGCTGACTCACTCTGTCTGTCTCTGTCAGTCAGCTCACTGCTATTAACATCCAGAAGCCAAGTGAAAGGAACAAGATGCTCTGTTCATTTACCAGCCAGACTAACTGACAGTCTCACACACTCTGAGCCTCCTTTTGTCTCTCCGGGTGCCTTAATGTGCTGGATGTAGAATTATACCATCAGTAAGTCATTAACATGTTAATTTGAAGTATTAATATAACAGCCTTAAACCAACAAAAGTAAATTCGCCATTTACATTTTTTCATTCTTTATTTTTCCACATTGGAAATTTGACTTGCAGCTTCGGGGGGGAATAAACAGACACATCAGTTACAAAAAACATCACCCAAAAAAGCACCGACGTCATGAAAACCTCTCAGATACATTAATGAGGATTCAGTCTGGGACTTAACTTCCAGGTTTTTTGCCCTCATGATGATTGTTTAAAACACATAAAACACATCCTTTCTAACACAAAATCATGTGCAACATTTTCATTCAATTTTTCCGATTATCCGTCGCCTGAGGGACATGACGGTGTGGTACGGTGTGGGGGGGGGGGGGCTTTATCGATCCCAGAGCAGGAAATTGCATCAGTGCAGCAGCGACTAAACACACCAGGACACTGATTCATGAACAGTGTGTCAAAACAAACACGAAAATTAAAAAGCAAATACAAGAGTACAAACATGGGAATGGAGGTCATATCATGTTAGTGCGATAACAATTTTTTTCGTGATTGATTAATTGATTATTCATTTGGTTTATTAAACATCAGGAAACTGTGAATGTTCATTAAAATATCCTAAAGCACAAGGTGACATCATTAAATCTCTTTTTTTGTCCAATAAACAGTCCAAAGCCCCAAATATGTTGAATTTATTATAATGTTGGACCAAAAAAAGCAGCAAATTCTCACATTTAAGAACCTGGAACATCAAATCATTAAAAATGTACCTAAATGATTGATTGATTTTCAAAATAGTTGCAGGTTCATTTTGGATCGACTACTTGACTTAGCAGTTTCAGCTGTCGTGTATAATGATACAATACATATAATAATGTCAATAAAATCAGGTATTTTAAAAGTACTTTTACAGTTTTATGTCAAATCAGTTTTATTTTTATAGCCTGATGTTATAGCCATAACTGTCCCGTGTGTTCATGCAGGATCCCGACGCTTAGAGCAGGAGACATTTCTAGAACAGAGTGGCAAATATACAGGTAGCTAGTAAATGAAAACTGGATCTGAGCTTCAACGCCCCGCAGGCTGACTCAGGTTGGTGCTGCTGCTGCTGCAGCGTCAGGATGGGGGTGTGTGTGATGCAGCCTGATGGCAGCTGGCAGGAAAGACCCTCCTGTTACACTGGCTGCTCTCTGCTGTTGCATCAGTATGCTGCGGATATGTGTGTCTCCTGCTTTGTAGAGAAGGACGTCTCAACGCAGATCAATGAAACATGCAGCAGCAGTTTGCACGAAGCCGAACCCTCTCAGGAAGCAGCTGTAGACGTTCATGAAGTGTATCCTGACACACACACACACACACACATATATATATGGATTATGAAGCAGTTGATATACACACTGTACTATAAGTGCTCTGATGCAACTTTCATGTCATATTGAGCTTCCACATATCAGTGTGAATGTTTCTGTGCTGTAAGGCTTTAATTATTTAGAGGATTAGACTTGTTCTAGTTTCCTTTGGCCCAGTGTGTATGTAGTGGAGAACAGCGCCCCCTGCAGCCGAAAGCTTAGTACAACTCTGCAGTCAAGTTAGTGAAAAATGTTGAAAGCCATCTAATCATAGTTTCATCAAGATGAATTTACATTAGTACAAATGTTTGTGTTTGATACACAGTTGAACTGCATGTCCTGAAATTTCCCCTTTAAGAATAATTTGTGTCTCATATAGTTTTTCCACAAAAAAAGTCCAATTAGCTCATTTAAAATCCTTAAAATTACATCAGAATCAGGTTTATTGTCGAGTAGGTTTGCACATGAAAGGAATTTGCCTCGATGTTGTTGGTACATAACAGTCAAAAATATACATACAATTAAGTAATCCTTTAAAAATATAAAAAAGAAATAATTTAAATAGAATGAAATGAGTGGGGGTCTCGGGTCTTGTTGATGAGGCGGCTGCAGACAGGAAGAAACTGTTCTTGTGTCTTGACAGACTCTTGCTGGAGGGAAGTGTTTCCTAAAGTTTGTGTCGGGGGTGGGAGGGGTCGGCCGTGATCTTTCCTGCTCGCCTCAGGGTCCTGGAGGGACGACAGACTGCAGCTGATCACCTTTTTGGCACAGCAGACGATACTCTGCAGTCTGCCCTCGTCCTTGGCAGCTGCAGCGGCGTAGCAGATGGTGATGGAGGATGGAGGTGATGGACTCAGTGCTGCTGGTGTAGAAGAGCACCATGATTGACTTTGGCAGGTTGAACTTCTTAAGCTGCCGCTGGAAGTTCATCCTCTGCTGAACCTTCTCGGTAAGGCTGCTGATGTCCCTGGGTGATGATGGTTCCCAGGAGGAGGAAGGACTCCACGGCGTCGACTGGGGAGTCACACAGGGTGATGGAGGCAGGTGGGGCTGCGGTGATATCCACAACCATCTCCACTGTCTTTACAGCGTTGAGTGTCATCCCAACCGGAGATGAGCCCCAATGAGGATGATGTCATCTGCCGACTTCAGCAGCTCGTGGACCTGCAGTGGGACGTAACCTCCGACCAGAATGAATGAAGCAAGCTCACAGGGGGGGAGTAGAAGGTTTACAGTTGATGATAAAAGTTTCCAGAACAGGAGAACAGTGCTGCAGAATCACTGTCACATGTCTACACCAACCACTGTTAGTATGAAAACGGCTCTGAATATCTGGAAATCTGCCAGCTGCAGCACAGAGTCCGTTATCGATCCACACAACCAAGTTTCCATGAAGAAAAGTCTCTGTTCTCCCTCATCGTTAGCCGGAGTTCATCTAATTGGTTGCACAGTGATCGAATGTTAGAGAGAAATATTAATGGAGGGCGTCGTCTGCATCTCCTCCGTCGTTTCACAAAGATGAACAAAATGTCCAGTAATTCCACAGATGGGATGAGAAAGTTGGGAAATAAATCCGCAGAAGTTGTTTCCCTGATGTTCATGAGCTCTTCTCTGGTGAAATAGCTCTGGGTACCATAGCAACCACAACAACCACAACAACCACAGCCAGCAGCCATCCGGTCCACCATCATCACCTCCAACTGCTGGACACAGGATGTTTGTGCACTGGAGGCTTCAAGTTTCCACATCACACTTTCATTAGTTACATACTGGACCACGATTGGCTCCATGATGTCACAAATCCTGCTGGTAGGTAAACGTCAGCACAGAGAAACTTTCCTCCTCCAGCAGATGAACGTGAAACAAACTGCACACGGTTCTGAACAGTGAAGCTCAAACATCCAACTACAGTAACAAGAAGAAAAACACATTTTTTGAGTGAAGGGAGACTTTAAACATTTATTTTCAAAGGCTCCTTTTCATAAACTTTGAAGTTTAGCTTGAGACATTTCATCACAGCCTTAAATTAAAAGATGACTGGCTTTGCCACCTTAATTTATTTTTGTGTTTCTGTCCAGAAGGGACGGGATAGATTCCCTCCAGAATGAAAGGCACCGTGTGCTGTTCAAGTAGAAAGTAGAAACTGGTTTGATCTCAGCCACCCATCAGCACCTGCTCTGTGTTTCATCCCTGTCAGATGAAACATTCATTATCATCATTATTTTGCTTTGTTTCTTTGACTCTGGATCATTTATATTAAACATAATTACTTTTAATTCGATTTGCAAAACCCACAGATTTTGCATTTATTTTAATATTTCTGGCTGAGATATAAAGTCTGTTAGAAAAATTAATTCCAAACACAAACAGACGACCTGGCAAACAAACACCTGCCTGCCTGATGAAGGGCTGTGTCCTCTGTGTATTTATTACTGTTGAATAGATGGCACAACAATCACAGGTACTGAGCTCACTACCAATTAGGAGAAATGATATTCCTCTTGACTGCATGATTAGCCAGAACCCTCTGTGTTATCTAAGGAAACATGTATATGAGAGGTTTAAAACCTGCCTATGAATATTAAACTCATCTTGGACAAACCCTCAGTTTGGTTTGTGTAAATGTTTAGTTTAGAAACAGAAACCTTCCTTCGCCTGAGGTCAACTGTAACTTTAACCGCTTGTGTGATGGTTTGACCACAGCAGACTGGAGGGAATTAAGGGACTCGGCCTTGATAATTTGTTCGGGTGTCGATCTATCACGTTTGCCACATAATGAATAATAGATAACAGCTCCAGGCGGCTCTTCTGTTGGAATCTGTTGTTTCTCCTTAATGTCTGTTTCCTCACATGGAAATACAAAGAGTCACTTTATATCTTCTCTGTGTAGTGAGTCTAGAAATTGAGCGAAGCCTGTTTTTAGGAAGATCTTTTAATTAAGGGTCTGTAACTGACAGTATAAAATGCTCATTGGAACAAATTCTGTCATGTTGATGCAAAATATATTACATTTCAATAAGAAATATGGTGCTGAGCTTAGTACTGGAGACCCCATCATGGTGCTGAGCTTAGTACTGGAGACCCCATCATGGTGCTGAGCTTAGTACTGGGGACCCCATCATGGTGCTGAGCTTAGTACTGGAGGCCCCATCATGGTGCTGAGCTTAGTACTGGAGACCCCATCATGGTGCTGAGCTTAGTACTGGAGGCCCCATCATGGTGCAGAGCTTAGTACTGGGGACCCCATCATGGTGCAGAGCTTAGTACTGGGGACCCCATCATGGTGCAGAGCTTAGTACTGGGGGCCCCGTCATGGTGTAGAGCTTAGTACTGGGGGCCCCGTCATGGTGCAGAGCTTAGTACTGGGGGCCCCGTCATGGTGCAGAGCTTAGTACTGGGGGCCCCGTCATGGTGCAGAGCTTAGTACTGGGGGCCCCGTCATGGTGCAGAGCTTCGTACTGGGGGCCTGGAGGAGCAAGCTGCTGGTGGATCTGAGGGTGCGGGTGGAGGTCTGCTGTGTGATCAGTTCCTGTAGGCGGGGAGGTGCAGGTCTGTTGATGGATTTGTATGAGCAGCAGGACTTTGTTGTCAATCCTGAAGGACACAGAGAGCCAGAGCAATGAAAACAGAATTTATGTTTGTGTTTATTATTCTGGTCTCCGTCTCTAAATTCAGGTCCTCTAATAAGTGTGCTGGTAGTCATTTTGGAAATTATTGCTCCCTTAATGAGATTTGAAGACTTGTAATAGCTGTGATGTCTGCTGTGTGGGCGTTGACTGACAGCTGTGATTGACAGTCGGCTCTCCTCAGCCTCACACTCTTAACACTAGGTCACTGATTTTGGTCCTTTAAAGGCTTCACATCACCGCCGCCATATTCAGGTCTAATCACCAGCACCCACTGTCAAGCAAACATGCACTGAGCATTCCTGAAGTGCATCCCCCTTGAAAAAAGGAAGCCACAATTTCCACCCCTCTTGATCTTCACAAGCTAATGAGAGCTAAAATCCCTCAGCTCTTTTCCTTGGTTTCTAAAAGCCTCTTTGTTGTCATGGCAACCAGCACTTTTCCCCCTGTTTTTCCCCGGTCTGAATTGTTTGGATGCTTTTATTCTACTATCTCTGCTACTGATGGCTCTGTACATGTCAAGTGTGTGTGCCGGCGCAGAGCTTCACACATTTTAACTGGATTTGTTTAGATATTATTTGACAGCAATAAAACCTTGAAAAAGAATTACAGACATTAAGAAAATGAGCGTAATAAAAGGGAACAATTACTGCTGATCTAACTATACATCTGTACACTAATGTTTGTACCTGGAGTTTTTAGACTAGATGAAGATTATGTTACTTTGGGAGATCTTGTGGCTCTGAGGTCCGACTGAACAGGTACTACAGAGACCGTGTGGCTTAGACAGGAACAACTGTGATGAAACCGAGGTTATTCAGTTATTTTGTCCTCCTGAGAGTTCAGATGTTGTTTTCTCACCTCACCAGACAAATTAGATTAGAATAGATTAGGAATAAATAAAAGAAATTAATATTTCAGACTTTTATCCAGTGCCATCAAACAAGTAAAGTATGAAAGTAGTAAAATGGATTAAGAGAAGAGATTAATTTTGTTTTCTTTCAGGCTCAGTAATGACTTGCCGTATTTCCTCAAATAAAAGACAGTAGTTAATTAAAAGCCGGCTCTCTGATAATGTCCGGGGACGTGGTCGACATAAACAAATAAAGACCCCAAAAACAGCTGGTGCCAGTTAAACATAAATAGTAGTTACCTGGATGTAACTTCAGTTCTATGAGTCTAGCCGACTGTCACAGAGAGGGGAGGACCAACAGAGGAGACGCGATATCGTTTAAATACGGGGATAATATTTTAATAATAATGACGGCAGCGACACTACATGAGCATGGGTAACCAGGGTAACCAGGATAACTTGGCTAAACCAGCGAGCGTACATCCATGAGCTAAGTGGTGCACTGCCAAAATGTTCCAGGTGGAACTCAAGCGGTAGAATTATTGTCCTGCACGTCGGAGTAAGTGGATTAATGGTAATGCACAACACAACAACCACAACAAACAAACATTTAACAGAACAAGATCAGAAAACAACGAGGCTTCATACTAAAATATGAGCAAATATACTTATCAAACAGAGGGAATTAGAAATGAAAGCTTCTCTCTAATATAAGCTTCCAATAAAGACCTGGTACCTTCTGCAGGTGTGGTGAATAGAGGCCCCGCCCTCTATTAGAGGAAATACGGTAGTACAGTGAAGCGTCATGGTCTTGTTAATTGCTCCAGTGTTAAGATCTAATTGAAGCTTCTCATTGATCTGTGTGGATGGATAGCCTGCAGACTTCACGGTGTTCCCTGGATGTGTGGACATCATAACTGAAATCTCTTATTTTCACCAGATTCCACCAGATTGGTCTCTACTTTGTACTGTATGAATGTACTTCATGTGGCGTCTCCACAAACCCGGATGGAAAAGAATTTAGTGGCCACGTCTCCAGACATTTTCATGATTTAATGATTGATTGATTAATTGGCAATTCACTAATTGGTAACTTCAACATGTCAAATGTTGCCAGCATATAAATGTCAAAGCCTCCCAAATAAAAACTGTTTTTATAATCTTAGCATCAGATAAAATGAGCTGTAGCTCTGGTCAGCTTGAACAAGAAATGTAACAACTTAACTTTGGTTCACATAAGATGGATCGTAGTGTTTCAAAGATATCAACTATTCAGCCTGTTTTAACCTTTGTGTCTTGGTGTAGAAAGTGACTTTATTCTGAATATATTTGTTTTTATCTCTAAAAAGGGCAACACGTGGCTGCCATAACGTGGAGTAAACTCAATATCTTTGGGTTTCAACTGCTTTTAGGATAAAATGAGCAAAATCAGTGTAATGTAATTAACCAGTAGCAACATTTTAAGAGACCTCTGACTGGAGTGAGTCTTCACCCCACTTAAAGGGGACCTTTTATGCTTTTCCTTATTTTCAGTAAATGTTACAATGTCGGATGTTCATATTAAAAGTGGCAAACGTGTCAAATAATGAGGTAAACATATGTAGCAGTGATCCCTGTGAGCAAGAAGCAGCAGCTTCAGACAGCCCTGAACACTCGGTTTCCAACAGTTTTTTCTACTTTCAGCCCGAGCTGACGTCGACTGGTGATGGATTTATTTATTTATATGTGGTCATCTGCTCCACACACAGCGCATGAGTTGACTGCTCTGCTACGCTAACGTTATAGTGTTTCTTCATTGTTTTAGGGGTAGTCACGCCCAGCCATGACTCCATTACACAGCAGGGCAAAGTAAAATAAGTAGTTTACCTGTTGGAGGTGTGCTGGTCTTCATCAAACATCATCATCACTGTGGCTGTTTCTACTTGTACTGTTCCTCCCTGCGTTATTTCTAACTGATCCACTGAACAAAGAGCTCCTGATATCTCCTGTTGTTGTGTCGACCAGTTTTTAGTGCTGCTAACGAAGCGCCGCTAATTCAGTGAGGAACACCTTTCATTTCCTGTATATTCTTCACAATAAAAGTCTCCCATTATTTAGTCATTTAAAAGCTTTTAATTTGAAGCAGTAAAGAAGGAAATGTTGGGTTTGCATCGGCAGTAACTTAACACTACTGATACAGCTGCCCCTTGGCAGCTTCCAGAAAGCTGACCAATCAGAATAGAGTGGACTCATCAGGAGGGGGGCCTTAAAGAGACAGGAGCTAAGACTGCCTGTTAGAGACAGAGAGAATTGAAGGGCTGCATAAAGGGTTAATATAAGATAAATGATGAGTTTATTTTTAACTGTGAATCATGCAACGCTACTCTAGTGGAATCCAAAAATAAAAATATAGAGCTGGAAATGAGCATAATAGGTCTCCTTTAATGAAAGAGGCTTATCAGACAGACAGTGGATGCAGGTCTGGTTCTCTACTTCGTTGTTTCAAACTGAGAGAGGTCACAAGGCCTGACAGGCTCTCAGCCTCTTGCTGTGCTGCTGTCAGAATGAGTGAGTAGAGCTGTCATTCAAACACGAGTCCAAGCAACTGCCCAACACATCAGGAAACGAAGCAGCTGTTCAGAAGGAGAAACTAAAACACTGAAAACCCACACAGCACAGCAAACAACATGCAGAGCTTTAAGCAGCATCTTGTATGTTAGTGCTCACCCCCCCCCCCCCCCCCCCCCCCAACCACCCAACCACAACTAACACACATACAATTAGAAATGACATTTTGTGAAAAGCTTTTAAATGTTCATGAATAACCCTGACATTTCTGTTCATTTTGTTGTTCATTTGTTGTTTTTGAAGCCTTATTTTTGAGATCTGGTAGAAAAACAGTAGCAGTGATAACAAAGAAGGAAATCAATTTACATAAAACTGTGTAAAATTACAGTAAAGTCACTCTACGCATAAGCAAAGTGACAGTACAGGAAAGACTCTTACATGACCTGAAACACCAGCGTATCTGCAGCAGATACCAAAAACAGCTTGAGACGTCTCGGTTATTGATGAAGACCAAACACAAGCTGCCTCGTCATCCTGACAGTTTTGTTGCTTTACCTGTATTCTGGTTGCACCATGTCAGTGTATTAGCTGACTAATGGGTCATTATGGTCTCGGTTGGCTAACACTTTTTTCATTGTCCTGTTTTGTCTGATTAACTGTTTGCTGTCATGTATGACACATAAAAACTCAAAATCCTCTCGTTTCAGAAACTGCAAACAGCAATTTTTTTGTATTTTTGCTTAAAAAATGAATCAGAATCAGGTTTATTGTCGAGTAGTTTGCACATACTAGGAATTTGCTTGGTGTTGTTGTGCATAACAGTCAAAAATATATACAAAATGAAGTAATCCTAAATAATATATAAAAAAGAAAAGAATTTACAATAAAAAATATTTAAAGTATATTCTATGTGAGAAGAGCTGCTACAGGTTTACATTTATAAATAGTCACTAATAAAACTGGTCAATAGTAACGCTCAAATAACAAAGTTACTGATCCGTACTTTAAAGATGTTTTGGAGCTTTTCCCCTCTGTAGGTACAACTCAGACCTTTGTCAGAGTCAGTGTCTGTAAATGTTTCTGGGGCTCGACAGAGAGCTTGAGTCTGGCATCATTACTGGCAATTGAAAATGAACCATGAAGCGTTTTCCAAGGGTTCCTACTCAACAAAGCTTACAATTGGCTACGGCAAGCTGGCGGGAAAAAAACAGTGTAGACTGATCCAGTGCTTGCAGACATACAAGGCCAGAAGAGTCCAAATGGGGTCTTTGTCTGCATGGTTCTACCCTGCAGTACTGTACGATTTGAACCGCCTGCTGTTGCTGCTTTTCTATAATATCTTACAATGTCAGTCCTCTAAACATATTTTGATGTCTTTATGTTTGTTTGTTTGTTTGTTTGTTTATGTGCAGACTGCTCAGTGTGCTCTGCTGTAATCTGGACTCCTTCCTGCTGTTGGAGAGCCAGTACAACATCTGCTCCATGCTGCTGCAGAGTCAGAGGGAGAATGTCAGCGAGCAGGACGCCAGTGACGGGTATGAACTCGTCAATACATATGACTGGGAATTCATAACTTGTATTATTGATCAATTACTGACACAGGTCTGTTGTAATGATCTGAATATTTGTACTATTTATTTATAATTTGCAAAAAGAAAATACCTGATTGTTTTCAAAGTGACTTTAGTTCAGCTATAAATCCCAGATAAGAATACTTTTAAATATATTTATTATTAGTCCCATGATGCTGTTTATTATTGTCATCATCACTGAGTGTATGATGGGACCAGTATGAGTTGAAGCACAGATCACTACAGTAGATGTAACTCAGGGTGGAAAGTGTTGAGAGACGCTCAACACTTTGTTGGTTTTGGTCTTTTCATTGGATTTGTTGACTCATCCTTTAATTTAAACTAATTTAAAAACACAGCAAAGTTATTAAGTATAAGTATAAAAATGGTATCTTCTCACTTAAGAATAGTTCAACATGTTGGGGAATGTGCCTACCAGCTGGTTTGGTTCTGTCCAAAGTTCAAAAATAAGCCAACCAGCAACTCTGAAGCTTAAAAAACATGTAGTGTCTGATTTGTTTAATAAACAGAAAAGTGTACAATGACAAAGAAAATCTTGGTTGACTGGAATCGTACATAATCTTCAACTAATTGTTTAGTTGCGGGGATCACATTTCTCTGTTCTGTATTTCTCTGTTTAGCGTCTTCAGGCTAGGCTAACCCATTGTTGCTAACTTTGGAGCTAACCTCCTTCACTTTTCCAGCATTTGGGGAAACAACAGACGTGACTTTTTAGCATTTATTAACTGACACACTGTAGTCTGTACTGTACATTTACTGCCAGACTGACAACTTTCTAATATTTTCCTCTGCTCCGCTCGCATCCACCGTCACTTTCCTGCTGCTCTTTCCCGCTCGCTACTCAATGCCGTTGCCACCAATAGTTTCCCAGGCAACGACACAGAGGTTGACTCACGTACCAGACTCCCAAATGCTGTTGATTTCTGAATGATTGGATGTTTGGCGTTATATTTGACATTAAAAATATTTTTTGGCCTGGCGGGAGTTCTGTTGTTATAATTACAGGAGAAACACTGATTCAGTAAACGTTCAGTAAACGTTCAGTAAACGTTGAGTACAGTTAGACCCAGCAGGCTCCATCAGGTTGGGAGAGTTCAAACTTGTGAAAAGGGGACAGACTAACAAATTACCTGTGAAAACAACGGGGGTGTTTTGAATACACCCCCGTTGTTTTCACAGGTAATTTGTTAGTCTGTCCCCCCGCCGTAGGAAATAATGGATTAATCCTGGAAAGCTGTTGATGTAGCACTTTTTTCCTAATGAAAATAACACGGAGATTATTCGACCAATGAGGATTAAGTCAGATGAGAGCATATCGACCAACTAATCGACCAGTCGACCAGCAGACTGCAGACCTACTATTTACCTTCTCAGCTCCTCTGGGCAGCATTTCTGTTGCCAGATGTGTTTGATGAGTACGTGCTTCAGTCTCAATCACACCAAACCTGGCAACCAGACCACTGTCTTCATTTCTGTTTATGACAGATCAAATAAGTTAATCAGTCTTAACGAGTGGTGCTAATAGAGATCAGATCTAGACTGGAAGCAGCAGTCTTCCTGCTTCCAGTCTTTATGCTAAGCTACGCTAACCACGTCCTGACTCCAGCTACAACACTTAAAGATCAACTTGCAGGTTGATTTTCTTTCTGGATTTGCCTACGATTTTATGAGTTTACTAAGACATAAAGGCAGTAATTCAGTGACCCAAATGTTGAGCTGTTCCTTTAATATTCTTCCTGTACTTTGATGTTAATCTTACATCTTTTCTAGACAGTCAGTGTATGTTCTCCAGAAGGTTCAGTTTCCTCCAGCTGTGTAGGAATCTGAGACATTCAGACGTTTCAACAGTTTGCACACGTAGTCGTTCTCTCTCACACTCATTCGCTGAAAGCTTTTTGCTCCTCTGTGCATCATCCTGATATGACAGAACACTTTCAAATTTAATCATCGCTCAGGAGGAGGAATTGTCTGTTTGTTTTCCTTGTCACAAATGAAATGAAATAAAGAGGCAAGAAAGTGAAAAGGCCATTTCTGTAAGTGGGTGTTCAAGAGCGCCTCTCTCTCTCTCTCTCTCTCTCTCTCTCTCTCTCTCTCTCTCTCTCTCTCTCTCTCTCTCTCTCTCTCTCTCTCTCTCCCTCTGTCTCTCTCTCTCTCTCTCTCCCCCTCTCTCTCTCGCTCTCTCTCTCTCTCTCTCTCTCTTGCTTCTGAATGGAAATGGCCTTGAAATGCCGACTCATATCTGGTTGTCTGAACGTTGGCTCCATTTTGGAGAATGATGACCTGTTAATTTCTCCGCCCATCTCCCGTTCCTGCATCCGTTATCATCATCAGACATCACCTTCACCTCTCTCCTCCTCCTCCTCCTCCTCCTCCTCCTCCTCTGTTCTCTCCTGCTCAATGTCATCTAAACTTTACTTTTTTTGGCATCTGACTTTTGATTTACCGTACTGTGTGTTGTCATTCTTTTTCCCCTAATGCTCTTTATATCTTTTCTGCTCTGACCTTTTATATATCAATGACGTCCAAATTTACCCAAACTACTCTGTGAAGGCAATCTGCTGGCTCTATTTTACCCCCAGTTGTTTGAGATTTTAGTGACAAGGCTTTTTGTCAAATGTATGCAGATGACGTTTAAGGTCTTTAGAAAGAGTATTATACAAGAAAATAGTCCCCTTTATTACCAATTTTAAATCCAAATTGCCTCAGCTATAAGATCATTCCACCCAGGCTGACACCCTTCAACCCTAAATCACCTTTATAATTGGAATATTCACAGATCTGAAATTCTGACGTGGAAACTCTTCTTCCTCTCTTCTCTAACTCGCCGTGCAGCGATGATAAACTGTAGCTGCAAAGACGTTTATAAGACTCTACAGAGAAACTTGTCTGAGCGACAGTAAACTGGGGGAGTTTTGGAGGATTCATTTCTATGACTTTGTCTACTAGAAGTGTTATATAGAGGAGATTGTGACCTTTTCTCTGGTCTCAGGTGTGAACGGCCTCTTTGATCCGTCCGCTGACTCCTGCTTGATGACTTTGACCTCTTCCCAGCCGATGTGACCGGTTGTGATCTGGTGTTCACAGACAGCTGATATCGTCTGTTTCTGCTGTTCTCCAGATGTGATGTTCTCCTCTCTGCAGCTGCGTCCTGTTATTGAATATATCAGCGTTTTACATATAAATGAACATCAGTTACAGTCAAGTCCGACAAGTTGTCACAGTGCTGATTAAACCAGTCACCACCGGATCAGTCTCTCTGTATTTCACACTATACAGAGTTTTAATCTGGTGTTGGGTTTGATATTCCCGCGCTAACTGGCTAACTTCTCGTTAGCTCTCTGCTAAATCATCTCTTCTAGACTTTCCAAATATTATGGGAGCTGAATGGATCAGACTCTGATAGTGAAAGGAGTCATTTCATGGGGAGTTTATGATGCTTAAAACACAACAGTAGTGATGGAGTGAGTAGTGACGGAGTCGGCCACGGTGGAGCTCATGATGTGAGCACGTGCGATGCAGCTTTAAAGTGTTCAGTTAAACTAAACTAAACTAACTAAACTAACTTAAACGACTATTTTAATAATTGTTTAATTGAAACATTGTCTTCTTCTAGCTTCTCCAGTGTGAAGATCTGCTGTCTTTTTGTTCTATGTGATTGTAAACTGAAAATCTTGAAGGTTTTTGGACTGTTTGAGGAACAAAACAAGCAGTTTGAGGCGTTGAGGAGTGTTGGATTCATTTCATGTGTGTGTGTGTGTAGCTGTAGATAGACCGCAGATCATTCCAAACATAAAGCAGCTACTTGTGGGATTAGATAGAAGCTAAACTACGAGTTAACAGGACGGTAACATTACTGCAGCTGAGTAACAGGAATGTTAACGTCGTCCTTGTGTTGTAAACAGAAAAAACATTTCCTACAGCTTCACCTTCGCAATGCGTCATGTGATGTGATGACAACTAAGTTAGCAGCATATTTTTCTCATTTGGTGATATATTTAGTGTTTGATACGCTGTGACGAACACACCTCTGAGCATCATGACCTCAGTCCATCCGCATTATTTTTAGACTTTTACTGCTTGGTTTCTGTCTAATCCCCCCCACCCCCTCCCCCCCCCTCTCTCCTTCTCTCAGGGAGCTCATCATAGACAGTCTGTCGGTGGAGAGGAATCACGTGCTGGTCCGGGTCAGTTTGGTCGGAGGTCCGTCTGAGAGGAAGCTTCCACCTCGAGCCCTGCAGGAGGTCAGAGGTCACCTCATTTAATCTCATTGTCATCTGGATTTGAATTGATAGAAGCTTCCTGGTTCCTCTGAATGGATTCACTTTTCTCTGCAGTTCAAGTCTTTGAGTTTTACACAAAAGAAAACAAGGATTAAGAGGTTTTAAATCTTTGAGGTTGAAGCAAAACAAATCTTGAATATCAGAAAATAAAATAAAAAGCTTCTTTTTATTTGATTGTCAACGTCCTTAGAGATGCAGTTTGCAGTTTTTTATGTGTTTCTGTTTCCTGGATGGATATTTGTGGAAATTCAGTTTCCAAAAAGTTGTAACATTTATCCTTTGATGAAATATTAATTTCCTGCGTATCGTTGATATCGTTGAACAGATTCACTGACTTCAGGCTCAGTATTTATTCAATCAAACTGACTCGACTGTTTCTGTCTGAATTTGATGGAAAAATCTTTGAGAAATAGTGAAATTTTACTGCTGTAATCGCAAAAATGACTAAATGTTGTGTTTATTTTCAATATTTACTTTCATTATTCTTTAATTGCAATAAATGGAAGATTTAATGAAATATAATCCAAGAATAGAAAATATTCTTCATCTCTGAGCTGCTGTTGCTGGTAGTTTTATTACAGATGAAAGAATCTGACTGATAATCAGCCCGTAGCCGTATTTACTCTGCATGTTTTAGGATGGATATTAATTATTGAAATGTTTACGCTGAACTCAAACAGGAAGTCATTTATGCTGAGGTCAAGCAGAGTATATGAGAGACATTTCTAACTCCTGTTACTGAAGGAGAACACAGAAAGAAACAGATGAAGTAATGGATGTTATAATAACTGCTGAGCCTGATGAAGACCTCGCCGGCTTTACTTCACATCACAATCACTGAAATATTCAGTCTGTCAGTAGTCAACTGACGGTATGTTGTCCTACAGACGCGTTATGTTTTTATAGAAACTGTTACATACGCTCATATTTCAGGAGACTTGATGAATAAAAACAGTGATGGTCTGTCGATGTGAGACATAGAGAATCTGAACAAGTTATTAAAGAAGGGAAAAAAGTGAAGCATCTCAAATCAACCTGCACACAACAGTGCGTCTGAAGCTGAAGAAGGAAGGTCTGTAACATCTTTTCTAACGAGGTCTAGAAGCGGCGCGTCAGTCAGACTGAAATACCAGCAGGGATTATAACGAGTGGAGAGAAAGAACCCGACTAACATTTAAAACACATTATTATCAAGTCACACGCTGAGCTATGACTCAACTTCTGCTTCTTCAACATTAAGACGTGACAGACGTAATAAATGCGACTCTGAATGTCTGAGAGTTACGAAGAGAGAAAGAAAAAAAACAGACGGGACACAAATATAAACAAACAAATTTGATAAACTGTCAGAAGCCTCGGTGCTAAACAATCACTCACTAATTTATTCATCTACTCCTCACTTTTTAACTGCTTATAGTTTCATCAGATGGTATTTTATTATATTAAATCACAAACAAACACTAACAATCCAGCATCCTGTCACATCAATAACACTACAAACTTCTAAACATGCACAGCAGCAGAACAGTAAATGAAAGGAAATATTGCAAATATGATGAATGATTATGGTCCCGTTCACCTCACTGCAACAGAAACACTATAATACTAGCGCAGTATATTCTAAATATGATGTTTATAATAACTGCATTTGGATGTAAAGAGGTGGTCATTACCTGCTCCTTCCAGGGAGAAGATCCGTACCCCTGGCCCATGTTTTCACGCTATCCTCTTCCTCACTGCTACACCTGCGACCCGCCGACGATCCACCACAACTCAGCGGGTAAGACGGACGTCGTCGATGAAGCTGCTGACGTGTTAACTGGCGCTTTATTTTCATTCTTTTACCCGTCAATGTTTCTCCGTCTCGTACAGATCCTGAGCTCACTACGTTTCTGACGTCGTCTAAAGACACGAAGGACGAGGAGAACTGGATGGAAACGTGCAGGAGACACTACCGCAGAGTCATGACCACCAAACCCAGCATCCTGACTGGAAAAAGTAAGACACTGGTTGCCGTGGTTACTGTGGATTTTTAGTAATATAATGATGAGATATGACAGATATGGTTGGTAGAGCTGATTGTAAAGGTCTTAGGAATGAACAGCTTTAACATAGAACACACACACAGACTTCAACATGCAGTAAGATACATAAAATCTAATAAAATACATGAAACATACAATACAAATATGTCAAACAAATGCTAAAACCCACCATGGAAGCTCATATAAAAACATATACATCATTTATATGGAAGACTGATCACACTTCCACACATTTAAGAGGAATATGAGTGTGAGAGAAACAATTCAATATGGTCACAAAAATGCAAAAATGTTTCTCAGTTGCCACACAAGTTTTGTTCTCATCATAACTGACAGTAACTGAAGATTATACGACTGTGTTCGTTTTTAAAAAATCTGCACTGGGGTGACATGTTCCTTCATCGTGAAGAGTTTGGTCCCATTAACGGCTCCAAAGACTAATAACAGCATCATGTTTTCAGTCTCCAGACAGTAGTTCTGTGTAAGACAGACGCTAATGAGCATGTGCAGGAATGAGCTGCATATGACAGCATCTGGACTTTGTAGAATTCAGTTTATTGTTGGTTTGACTCTACGTATGAGATTAGTTGACAATAAGAAACATATAGAAATGTTATATACTGATCCAGAAGAAACATAATAAATGTATCATACAGACTAAATGTTTATTACTGTATATGTTTTTATCCTCAGGTGTTATTTGTGTACGTGTTCTCATGTCGTGTCCAGGTTGTGTTTTGCTGGAGGCAAAGATGCATGTATAAGTAATTTATATCCAAGGAATCAGTTTTTCACATACAAATATGTATTTATGATAAAGAACGTGTTTACCTACATGTATTCATAATGCAGACACAACCTTAAACGAATCAGCTGAATGTGAAGGATAACATCAGTAACATTCACTCAGCATCTTCAGTCCTTCACATCACTTTAATATCAGCTGCCTGTAGATGAGTAAACATGGTAGTAACATGTAGGAACGATGAGGAATAATGATGTCTTTGTAGTGCTGCAGGTGAGTGTGGAGGTGAATCTAATCTGATGTTCGTGACACTTTTTCAGAACTCGTTACCGTCACTGACGTTAACGCCTACGTTTCCTCATGTAGGAGTAAGTCGCTGTGATTCAAGAGGACTAAAACACATCCAAACGAAGGAGGCTTAACGATCTCGTCATTAATGCATGTACTGTACCGTGATTGCTTCCTTTCATCAGCACACTGCTGAACTGTAAAAGCATCCACTCGTTGCTCATTTAAGGACTTTTCACTGCAAGATCATGATCAAGACGTATTATCTGTTCTCTCTGCTGTTTTATTTGCCGTTAAACTCGTAAAACCTGGAATTCCACTTTATACGAAACCTTAAATGGAGGAAATTGCAGCATTTACATCCTGACTATTAAATTAACGCGCTTCCTCTGCAATTTATTGAATTTACTGGAGTCTGTCTCCATGTATGAAGACGAGAGTGATTATCACTCGTGTCTTCTATTCAGCTGTGAGATGAAAATGATTAACTATACTGTCTCTTCATCACAACACGCACCATTGGAAGTGTTTGTACGTTCAATACCTCGCTCTGTTGTCAGCTTATTGATTGCTTAATTGGTCTCTCTCAATGGCATGGCGATGAGTCTCTGAGCTGCGTTGTGAATCCTGTCTGTGGTTATGATCAGACCTCGTTGTGTTTTCTAATCCGGCGGCCTGTGAAATGCTCATAAAGCTGCACTGATGTGTATTTTTTACAGAAGCGTTCATTGCATGTTAAGCAGCTGCAGGAACATCACTTCACTCACATCCTGTTTCTCTTTAGATGAGACTTTTCATGTTGAACTGAATAATTCAGGAGAAAGACACACTCAGATATAATCTGATGACCAAGCAGCATCAATATAAAAACCCTCTCTATCGTCATATACACTATATCACCAAAAGTATTCACTCACCCATCCAAATAATTAAATCAGGTGTTCCAATCACTTCCATGGCCACAGGTGTATAGAATCAAGCACCAAGGTATGCAGACTGTTTCTACAAATGTTTGTGAAAGAATGGGTCGCTCTCAGGAGCTGATAGGATGCCACCTGCACAACAAGTCCAGTCGCTCCTAAATATTCCACAGTCAACTGTCAGTGGTGTTATAACAAAGTGGAAGCGATTGGGAACGACAGCAACTAAGCCAGGAAGCGGTAGGCCACGTAAAATGACGGAGCAGGGTCAGCGGATGACTTTCTGCAGAGTTAATCGCTACAGACCTCCAAACTTCATGTGGTCTTTAGATTAGCTCAATAACAGCGCGTAGAGAGCTTCATGGAACGGGTTTCCATGGCCGAGCAGCTGCATCCAAGCCATTCATCACCAAGCGCGATGCAAAGCGTCGGATGCAGTGGTGTAAAACACCCCGCCACTGGGATGAATTAAAGCAGAGACTGGGAGCCAGGCCTTCTCGTCCAACATCAGTGTGTGACCTCACAAATGCACTTCTGGAAGAATGGTCAAAAATTCCCATAAACACCCTCCTAAACCTTCCCAGAAGAGTTGAAGCTGTTATAGCTGCAAAGGGTGGACCAATGACATATTAAACCCTATGGATTAAGAACAGGATGTCACTTAAGTTCATATGCGAGTCAACGCAGGTGAGCCAATACTTTTGGCAATATAGTGTATCATTAACCCTTTTATTGCCATTCATGATATCTGCTGCTGTTTGGTGACCACCGGACTTCCTGGAGGGGCTGTTAGCTGAGCTGCTGCTAACGTTTGTCCAGTTTATTTCTCTGATAACTTTCTCTCTGATCTCTCTGATCCAGACGTCCAATGACTAAAATCCTTCTTCCGGCTAAAAGATATAGTTAAGAAAACGACATAAATTTATCATGAAAATGTGGCTTAAAACTGAATAAAAGTCAATTTATAACAGTTTGTGTGGAACAACCACAACGCCGATGTATTATCTTGTATGTGTGTAAGTTACTCTTTGGTAGACGCCATTGTAGCGGACAAACACAGCGCCGCCGTATGCATCTTGTGCGTGTTTACTCTTTGGTAGAGGAGGTATGACGCCATCGACAGGCGACCAAATGAAACGGTCCGTTACTTTGATTAAATTACAGATTTCTCTGAGTTTGAACATTGTTGGAAACATTTGGGATAATGTAAGTACACAACTCAACAACATATATAACATAGGTCTAGTTGTTTTTAGACATTTTAATGTGGAATAATTACATATTATACCTAATAAATTTAAATTCATATGCGAGTCGAGGCAGGTGAGCCAATACTTTTCGCAATATAGTGTATCATTAACCCTTTTATTGCCATTCATGATATTTGCTTGTTTAACACAGTTGATATTTTGTGATAAAGCTCTTTGGTATTAAATTCTGAAGGCGACAGGTGGCACTTGAGAAGAGTCCTTTTCAAGTGACGGCTGCATAATATAATAATAATAATAATGTAATATAATGTGTATTCAGCTTCGGTCATCACATGTTAAGTGTTGACTGGCGGGTACCCAAGGGCAAAGTGAGAAGTGGCTATCAATGACTAGATTAAATTAATTCAGTGTAGTACTTAAAGTGGACCAGAAGAGCTGCTGCTCCTCTTTATGTCAGCATGTAAGTGTCTGCGAGGGCACATCTGCCTCTAGAGATAATAGCAAACATTACACTTATTGACAGGTTATTGAGTTCACAAGCAACAAACCAAAACAGTTTCATACAGAAGCTCTGCGATACATTCTGTCTTTATGAAGGCTGAAAATGTTCAGTTTTTGTTGAAACTGTTGATTCAACTTCACGGTCGTTTTGTATTGTATTGAATTATACTGAGAGATGTTTCCTTCACTGAAATAATATTAGAAACATTTCTCAGTATAACGCAATAACCAAAAACTACAGCCTCAGAATGACCGTGAAGTTGAATCAACAGCTCTCTAGAACATTTTCAATAAAAACAGAACATTATAACCTTCATTAAGATTATTGCAGGGCTGTTGTAATACAATGAATTGGCAACTCAGTGTCTACAAGAGACACTATGATTATATCATCCCTTACTGATGCAAGGCCTTTATATCTGTACTAGAAAGACATTAACAATAAGTGACACTGTTCCCCAGAGGTTTCAATTAGTGATGGTATTTCTGTCTGAAAAGATGTGTTTTACCTTCAAGAGTCACAATATAGAAAACGTGAAGCCTGCTAAATGATAAAGATATTTTATTTACCAGAAAGAGTCGATACAGGAAGTTCACACAGGACATGTTCATCCAAGTTTCCTTCAGTAGTACTTATAAATCCATTGTGTTTTAAGATGTATATAAAATACTCTGAATACTTCACCTTAAAGGTTCAGTTATCTTGTTAAAATCCTTCTCATTCATTTATATTTCCAGAATCTAAAATTATACAAATGTTTTTCATTTAAAGGTTTAACTGCTGGACACAAGATGTCTCCAACTTCACTGAAACGTTCTCAGTGTTTCAAGTTTCCACATCAGTTGAATACTTAGACCAGGACTGGCTTGTACAGGTCCGTCCCTTAAACTCCCTTAAACCCACTTTCCACTTTCAGCAGATGAATGTGAAAACAAACTCTGCACAGTGAAGCTCCAACATCTTAACTTAAGGAACAAGAAGACAAACATATTTTTGAGTGGAAGGAGACTTTAACTGATTATGCAGTTATGTGCTATCAGAGTGGTGTGATATTATTTACTTGCTTGTATTTCCTTCTCATTTCTACAGTTAAGCCTTCAGTGACTGTCGGTGGCAGTGAAGCCATTGATTGATATGAGCAGATGCACATTAGCGTAGCGTAGTGATCGTATCTCTCTACGTTTGTTTTTACTGCTCATCCATCGTCTCTGTGTGTGTAGAGACTCATCCAGAGATGTTTAAGCTGTCTGTGTGACTGAATCTTTTGGACATATTTCCATCAACACTAATGACTCAGTGATACAATAAACAGGCATAATGTAGCTTATAGTGAACTGGGCTTAACAGCGTAATACTGTAACAGGATGTTCTCCATCTCCAGGATGTTCTAAAAATATGTGAAGGAGCTGGCTTATCATAAATTGGATTTTCTTTGAACTCAAGGTTTTTTGTAGCTGTACAAGCATAATATTTTCTGTATTTCTGTTTTTTCTCCTCAGTGCTGGCTGACCTTCTGGAGAAGGTAGTGAACCATTTATCCAGCTGTGCCACAGAGTGCTTCTTCTCTCCGGCTCAGTTCAAAGGTCAGTGAAGAAGAGCAACACATTCAGTTTCCTTCTCCTACACAAAGGAAAATAATAGTAAAGATATTCTGTGGACTACACACAGATTCTTTGTATTTGGGACATGAATGTTACTTGTCATTTGTTCTTTTGCTCACTTTGTGGGTTATGAAAATGACATTAAGATCTTCAGTAAAGGAAGGAATTATAATTATAGTCATTCAGTGAGTGTTTGTGTGTTGAGATCCTGTAGATATGTTGTTGGAATAAAAGCTTCTGATCGAGTCTCCTAAACCAATCAGTAAGAAGCAGCTGGAAGCAGGTCTGAACCGCTGGACCTGCTCAGCCTCAACACAAACAGGTAACATGTCGGCCGTCATGTGGAGGTCTGTGTCGTCATGTGACAACAACCAGCGTTAAACGTAGACTGACAGAAGTCAGACCAACCTGAGATCAAGAATTAACTTTCATTATCACATTATCATATTATTACATTATCTGGGCTCATTTGTACTGGACCGGAGCTGCAAATAACAATTATATTCTTTATCATTTAACTTTCACATTATTTCAGTCAATAACTTGTTTGGCTCAAATAAAGTCAGAAAAGTTTTTTTTAAAAAAGGACAAAATACAAAGATATTTAGTTTAATATCATAGAATACCAAGAAATAATATTATATATATTAATAAATTCTTAATTACTAATCAAAACTATCCAATTAATTTCTGTCAATCAACTAATTGAGTAATGGACTAATTGTTTCAGCTTGGAGTGTTTTTGCTTCATCATGCCATCTTTGCATTTTGTTTTATTTTTGTACTCCATAAATAAACCAGTAAACCCACATGTGCACTGAGCTGAACTGGTAAACGTCTGCTAGACCACCTGAAGTGTCAAAGGATAGTTGTGTGTGTGTGTGTGTGTGTGTGTGTGTGTGATAAATAAAATCAGCTTGACCTAAGTCAGCCCCGTCTGAAAGCTCTTCCCTCCCTCCCAGAGGAAGCTTTCCTACATCCCAGTTAGGACTCCTGATTCAGCAAACTGGTATCAGGGTTTTTAAGGTCTGCAGTGAAACAGAGGCAGCAGAGGAAACTGCTGACATGGACTAGAGGGACTGTCGGGTGGTGAACCTGACTCCTGGACCTGGCTGTAACAGCCTTTAGGGAGGAGGAAGAGGTGGAAGACTGCTGGAAGGTTTCTGGCCTCTCTGGTGGAGGTCACTGACGTTAAAGGCTTGAAATATTGTTGGGCTGGCTTGGTTGGCACACCGTCAGTCCCTCTGGACCGGCAGACAAATTCCTCCTCATCCTCAGAGCAGCTTGTTATGTTTCCCATATCAAACCAGTCAAGGTCAAGTTAATCTCTATTATCTCTGAGGGGCAATTTGTTGCACAGCCAGCAGTAAATACAATCATCATCAACAATCAACACATAAACAATTCACACCAAAAAAACAGAATTACATAACGGTAGTGAAAAAGCCAACAGCAGCAGGGACAAATGAGTTCTTAAATCTATTGATCTGCATCTTGACAGATTATATCTGCGACCAGATGGAAACAACCTGAACTCGTTCAGTAGTTTGTTTGTAGCCGACGGGCTAAACAACCTGATCAGACTGATGATGATGGCAGCCAGAGAGAAACGCTGCTAATTAGTGAAAACCCAACAATCTCACAAACTGTAAACATTTCCTACGGTAATGAAGAGATAATTACATATTTCTCTGTCTCACTTTTCATATTTGTACAAAATACAGTAAACCTTCTCCTGAAAAACTTTAATTACAAATTATAGTAACGTCAAACAGAATTATGTTACATCTGATACGTAGCAACAGTAGGTGTTTAAACTGAAACCTGCCAGACTAGTTTAAATGATCACAACCTTCACGTTCAGAATGTTCAAAATCAGTTTATCACTGGAAATATTTAAAAACATCTAAAAGTCTGTTTCCTCCAGACTCAGTAAAATAAAAGAACAGGTTGTCAGGATTGTTAATTGAAGCATGAATGGAATCTACATCGTATGGGAGATATCTGTACTGAAGGTTTCTGTATGTATTGACTGAGTTTATGTCTTTTTGTCATGTGAATTTGTTAATTTTAAAAGATGGATACTGTTTCTATTAAGATTCAGCTTCTCAACTTCATCAACTCACTACTATAACAGATACTGTAGAACAGCTGCAGTGTGTTTTATTATGTAGAATAACTGTCACATCCATCTGTTTACATTATTTAAGTTTTATCTCCCATCAGTGAACTTTACTCAGCAGTTCAGACTTTCTACTAATTACTACGCTGCTAAAACACATTAAAGACAATTAAAGTTAACTGATGTTTATACAAACGCAGTGCATCATGGTAAAAGTGCTCTGAGAGATTGTTTCAGAAACATAACTGCATTATTAGTGACAAAAAGAAAAATTCAGGTTTTCATGCCAAATGTAAATAAATCTTACATTTTTATTGAAGCTTAAAAATATGATCAAATAACATTTTTGTCAAAATGCCAGAAAATATATTTTCCTTTATTGGTCTGGTTTATATTTATTACCCAGAATGCTTAGTGTCTGAGTTTTGAGTCATGCTGCAGGCAAAACACAGTCAGTTAATCAGAGAGAAGTCTGTTTATATTCAATAAAATCTCCAGAACACTTATGGCTGCGTTGTATTGTAGCCAGCAAACACTACAAATAACATTAACACTGCAGCACCCTCTATTATCATTTTAATATCTGAGTATTTAACAGTAATCTGTCCTCACTCACATCTGCTGATTGTAATTAGCAATTAGATGAATTACAGCGTAATTCTTTCAGTTCTCCGTTAAAGAGTTTAACAACTCTCAAATGTCCAGATGACATTAAAAACTGTTAAAAACTGAATCTTCTCTGAACATATTCACGCAGCGTGTTATTCCACTTCTGATTAGTCTTCAGTCGTATTCAATGATATTTTAATGTCTTTTAATAGTCGACTTAAATCAACAATTTCAAACAGATTTGATCAGATTCTGTATAATACCTTTTCAACAAAAAGACAAAATGATTTACATGAAACATAAAGAGACATAAAAGACACATGTAAATAAGACAGAAGCTAAATAGAATAAAACAGAAGAATTAAAACTGCAAGATATTAATAAATAGCCCCAAATTTAATCTAATAAAAGGCTGCAAACAGAAATGTTTTAACGCTGAAGTTTCCTGCCTGAAAACATTTCAATACATTTTAAATAGTTAAATCTCCTCCTTTAATATCTTTGGTCGTGTTTGGACATTTTGAGAGAAATGTTGCAAATCAAAGAACAAGACTGATATCTGGCAATAGAATTTAAAATCATTTGTTAGATATTCAACTTGGAAAAACAGACATTCCAGCTGTCCGTCAAACCTGCAGACCACCAGTTTATATCTGATGTCTCCTCACATGTAAACACATCAGACACAGTTCAAACTAAAACCTGCTCGTTCTCTTGTTACGAGCTCTTCAGCGGAGCCTCACTGTTTTTTGATTTTATTTTTATTTAACCTTTATTTAACCAGGAAGTCCCTTGAGATTGAAATCTCTTTCCGGAGGTAGACCTGGCCGAGAGCAGAAATATCACGACAGACAGGAAATACAAACAAATCAAATAAATCAGTTACAAGAACTTTTAACATGGCTGTAAACTAGATTATTAGGATGTCAAATACTCCAGGGAGTCCAGGGAGAAAAGTAGGATCCTGGTAATGAAGCCACCTGGTGGAACAGAGCTGAAGACGTCTGGAGGTTTCATTTATATAAGAGTTTACTCATCATGGCCTCGAGTTGGTTATAAATCATAGAGCAGAATAAAAACGTATCCTTAGTTTCAGCTTCTTCACTTCTTTCAGTTTGTACTTGGAAAGAAAGTTTGTCATCGATTGATTTCCCATCTATAGTGCAGAGATTTGTGTTATCTGGGATGTGGAGGGAACAAGTCCTAGAAAAAGTCAGGAATTGGGTTTTTTCTTCGCATTAAGAACTAACTTGAGCCTCTGTAGTGCGACTTGAACGGGTCAATAGCTGTAAGAGCAAAACAGATATCCTCTGTTGAAAAGGCTCTAAAGAGAAAAAGAGGTGTCACAGAGCTGGAATCAGATCAATGAGAAGCTGATTTAGACTCACTGGAATCCAGCCAGCTGATACTAAACGTTATTAAAGACTTCAGCTTCATTTCTGTTTGTGATGGGATGTTCAGGGACCTGAAGAAGAGTCGGAACAGGACAGAGATTTAATTTGCTTCCAAAATTTCTGAGGGATTATTGAGATTTTCTGACACAGTTTTTAGATAATAATCTGATATTCTGCTCATGCTTAAAGTTCTAAAATCAGACCAGTCAGCAGCGGAGTTTGATCCTTTAAACAAACTTCTTCAGTGACGCCTGGATTATTCCTCCCGCTAATCCCACATCTCTTTAGAGGAGCAAGATTATTACAAACTGATGTAAAGTTATTATGAAAATATTCCCAAACTTTTTCACCGTCAGGTGTCAGACAAACATCCAAACTACAGTCTTACAACAACTTTAACCAGGTTTCTGATCAAACCATAATGTCCATATCTGTTATATAAATCCATAATCTTATCACTTCTATTTAGGGAGGAGACTTCTAACATTAAAATGCATGATTCCAAGTCCTGTTCTATTATTGAAGTGACATGGGGAGGGGAGGGAGGGTATATTGGGACGGGATGCAGCGTTCCCAGATGACGGCAGCAGCAGTAAAACAGCAGATTTGGATTCTCTGTGTGAGGAGGCTCCATGTCGCACAGTAAACTGGTCATTTAAGGCTTTCAGAGTTTGCAGGTAATAACGAGGAGCTCGCTCACGTTTGAGACTAGTAAAGTGTCTGTCGCTGAGCAGGAAGGATTAGCTGGTGATAACTACAGAGATTCACTCACCCAGTTATGTCCATCACATCGTACAGACTCGATCCCAAGGTAAACAGACAAAGGTTCCAGCGGCTCAGTGCACAGCTGTGTGATTGTGGTTGTGGTGATCACTGCTGAGGCGCCTCAGGTTTGCAGCGTGTCGTCTTGACATGCAGGCTATCAGTGTAGGATCCATCACGTCAGAGCTGTAAGTCCTGCGGGGGGGTGGGGGGGGTGGAGGACAGTCTGGGCCACCATACAAACCAGTCAGCTGCAGTCAGACAAAGCAGGTCATCCAGTAGACGGAACTCTTTCTCTGGTTGAATCTCCAGGAAACAAGCATACAAACAAAGACCTGGGCTGGCGGCCATCTTGGATGTACATTGATACTGTTGCTGTCTTTACCTTCAGTTAAATACTGGTGCATTCATTCAGAACTTACTAAAAGGTAATCCATACCTTCTGAATGGAAACATACCTGCTTTATCAATAGGAACACTTTGTATGATCATGGTATGTTAAGCTTTTATTGTAGGTGGTGCAGGGTTTGACATGTATTATAAGTATTGAGACAAACGGCCCCGAGCTACTGAATAAAAGCAGCTGAGAGAATTTATGAGAGTAGAAGAATTCAACAAGATCAATTGTTATGAATTAGTCATTTATGGCGAGAAAACAGCCAATAAAAGGCAGCATCTGTGAGCAGTGTTTCTGAAAATGCAATCTAAATAATGAATTATAGTGATTAAACAGGGTATGAGGAATGTGCTTTTATTTAATATGTATTTTTCAATAAGGAGACAGACTTGTCAGCTCTTTTTTTTTTTTTTTCATTGAAGACTGAAATATTTCCCGTCGTGTATTGAAGGTCTTTTATCAGAACGGAGGCTCTTCTGCTCCTCTGAGGACACGCTGATGAAGAATCTTAACTCTGACTGTTTGTTTTGATGATTTATTTAAGTCCACATGCTTCAAAGTTGTTGATTTTTCCACTTTATGACATTCATTTTAGCGTTTCGTTTTTAGAAATCAGTTGCACTCATTTACATAATCTCATTAATGTAGAACAGTTATAGAGATAGTTCTTGCACAGTTTACACTGGAGGTTGGTGTTAATGTTTTTGTGATTAAGTCTTCCTAACATTATGCATACTAGAGGACACACAGAAATTAAACAATAAATTCTGTTATGTTGTAACTCACAGCACAGTGACGGTGCAGCAGGTTACAGATGGGATGAAGTGATCTAAATGAATAAAGTATTCAAGTATTAAGTATTCAGCCCCGTTAATAAATCATCACTGGTGTAGCCAACTGGTTTTAGAAGTCTCATAATTAGTTAAAGAGAAATAGTATATATATATATATATATATATATACATCCAAGATCTGTTTTCACTTTAACATTAAAGGGTATTTTTCTGTTGATTAGTGTCAAAAAGCCACATTAAATCTACTTTTAATTATAAGACAACAAAACATGCAAACTTCTTTTTAATGACAGACTTCAACATAAGCAGCTGGTTAGATGTAAACAACACACAGTAAAACCCCTAAAAAAACAATCAAAACCTGTAATATCTTTGTTTACCTCTGAATTAGAATCATGCTATTTATGAAACGACAAGTAATAAACGTTTATTACTGCGGAGAAACAGGCCTGTTGTTTGGTTAACAATAGCTGATCTCTCCGGGCTGCTTTCTCTACATTTAATATGATTTACAGAATGTGATTATAATCTGTATTTCCTGAATCTCTACAACAGAGGCGTCGAGTGCAAAGTTGGCAATGATTATGAGAATAATAAAAGCTGCGCATCACTGGTTTGAAAGACAGTTTAAAGATATATAGAACTAAATAACAGCAAGTAGAAATGTAATAATCAATAAAAGTGAACATCGCTTGTTATAAAATCATGCAACAAACAGTCTCATCTCACAGTCAGTAGCTGTTGTATAAATCTCTGATACCCTGAAAACTATCTCTTCTTCTGCTGTAACATCACACCAAGTATCAGTATGAAGCTACGTCTCTACATCTCTTCATTGCTTTAAAATGAAGCTTCTCTTGTGTCCTATTTGATATTCACACACTCGCAACACGCTCCGTCCTGCCCTCTAATATTCATCCCACCAAATAGCCTCTGAGGAGACCAGACACCTGTCAGAGATCTTGTTGAATTTCTGCAATATGCCAGTTATATGTGTGTGTGTGTGTGTGTGTGTGTGTGTGTGTGTGTGTGGAGGGCTGCTGGGGCACCTCTGTGCGTTTGATTGACGTCAACTACAGTCTCAGCCACTCTGCCCTACTTGAGTGCTCCCATTGTATGGAGAGAGCAGACTCATTTGCCAAGTATTAACCTCTGTCAGTTCACTGTTCTGAGTCGTATCTCCTCACCCTTTATGGCTCTGACTCCTGCAGGCAGCTGTCCAGCAATCTCATTTATTTCAGCTGCCTGTTGAAAATTGGGTGTCTGGAAACAAAGAAAGAGCACCTTTTTACGTGACTGCTACATCTTAATAGCTCAGACGAAGATCTGCTGCTTTCTCAAATGAATCCTCCTTTAAATAGATTTTCTCACCATCTTCTAGATTTGATTAAACCATTTCTTCTTTCAATACTTTATCCAGCTGAAGAGCAGAAATACCTAAAAACACAAGCCAGTTCAATTCAACTTTATTGTCAGTATGCTTGTGCACAAAGGAACATAGATTCCAAGATGCAACTTGCTAAAATAAAAACTACTAATTTAAACATGTATTCTCTGAAGAACCAGTTTATATGACGTGTTGGACGAACACCTCAGACATCAGATGTGTTTATAACTCTTCCAAACAGACACACTTGGAAGTTGGAGTGAAAAGCTGGTCGTCATAGAGAGGCGGGAAATGTGATAATTGTTAAATATGGGGCTAATGATGCATATTATCAGACAATCTCTCCTGGTTGGCATTCACAGTGTTGCGCTTGGATGTTCACACAAAAAGTTGGCAGAAATAGTTGTGTAATGAACTAAAAAAAAAAAAAAAGCTCGAGAGAGAAAATCAAATCCTCCTGTCAGATCGTCTGTTTCAGAAACTTACAGACCCCCAAACTCTAACGTCAGGACGGTGTGTGTGTGGGGGGGGGGGGGCAGTGGGTTTCTGAAGCTGTCGGACCATCGGACAAACAGTCCCGATGAAGCATACTGGCAGCAAACCTCAGCCTTACCTGCAGCTGTGTGTAAACTACTACTACTAAAACATCATGAGTTTGTTTGGCTGCACTGTAAACGGATTGTTTGGCTGTACACTGTAGAAAATATTGTACATACAGGATGTTTTAAAGAGGAAGAATAATTTAAATACAGCTAAAAACACAGAGGAAAGCAGGAAGCAGTTAGTGGCTGAGTTTAGTTGAACAACAGCATCATTAAGAATCATCTTCAGTCAGGATGTACAGACTGTACAGACATCTTCAGTGCGTCCCAGCAGACAGAGCTGTGGGTGTACAGTTTGTTACTGGGTAGAGTTACTGGTGATGTTCTGCTCTTATGCAGTGTTGGTTGGATGCTACATGGGCGTCGTTTGTGCAGTTTTGACAACCCGCTGCGAGGCGCTCTGGTCAGCAGAAGAACAGTGATGCAGTTTGTTAGGAAGCTCTCCGTCATGCTGTTGTATCAGTTGACTAAGAACTGAGGGGGGAGTGAGCCCTCCCTTTAACACCTCCTCTTCTTAACCAGAGAGGAGGTGTTAAGGGATGAGGTAAGGTCCTTGAAGATGTGAACCTAAAGCTGGAGACTTCTAGGGAAATGGAGATAAGTCTGCAGCTCTTAACTTCCTGAAGTGAGCTCTTTGTTCTCGCTGGTGTTGAGTTCAGGGTTGTTATCAGAGCTTTAAAGTGTTTAACCTCCTCCCTGCAGGCCGTCTGAACATAGTGCTGTTGTGCTATCATCCACAAACTCAATGATGGATTTTGATTGATGAGCAAGACACATTGTCACGGGCGAGGAGGGAATAAAGGAGGGGGCAGAACAATCGGGAGGCGTTGCTGTCTGATGTGATGAATACAACGAGAGAGAATTCATCTCCATTAGACAGTAATTGCCATCAGCGAGAGATTTTTATGTTAATATGTGAGGAGAGCAGCGTGAATATGCAGCACAAGTTGTCCTGGCAGAGCTTCATGCCCTCATCAAAAGCTATTTATTCTCAATTAATACAAGATTTGATGGTCTGTGATTAATCCACATGGCTCAGCTCTGATATTTCATTGGTAACAATGTTGAATTATCACTTCGATATGAAGATTAGCGTCACCCTATCATCATTTCCCCCGCATATTTCTGCAACATTAGTCTGTAAATTGGATTTGAAGTTTTTCCTTGCCACCGATGCTGTCTGGATAATACTTTTTATATTAATTGTTGAAATCTTCCCATCATTTTAGCACAAACCGTCTGAAGCAGGGGATCCATTAGCACAAATGAAATAATATTCTGTTTCCCTAAAGCCAGGACGCTGCGGAAACATCTTCCAAACAAAATACCAGTCCTCCCATAGTTATTGCTTCATTCATCCTTCTCCCCACACAATTACAACTGTAATTCCAAAAACTAATATATTTTTAAGAATCTGCGCATTTAATGGTGCTAAGTAAGCGCCCATGAGAGCAGCTGGTGAGAGTGATAGCTCACCAGACGTCCCCGCAGTCTGTACAGAGCTGCAGCATGTGGATCTAAAGCCGCGCTGCTCTGTATTCTCAGCTGCTGTAGGACCCAAAGTCTGCATAAAGTCCTGGAATAAAGAGCCTTCTCACACTGATGAAAATTTTATTTTGTAGTTCTTCAAAAACTCTAAACTGCTGCCGTGGCTGCTGACTGTTAGTGAAGCTAAACGACTGCTGTAAAACTGTTAAATACAAAATGACCTGGACTCAACATCACAGCTGAAGTGTCCTGAAAGTACCAGGTCATGATATGTTTTTTTCCTTTCTCCACAGCCGTACTGCAGCCTGTTAGTGATGTCTGGGGGAGTATTTTTGCAGTCGTATCCCCTCTGTGGGTGTTGCCTTGCTTGGTTATAACTACTTCTCCTCTTTAATTGTCTTGTTTTACAGCAGAAGAGAAGAGTGTGAAGAGTGCTGTATTATCTTCTGTGGAACAGCTGGGAATCAACATCTGTCTCAGGTATGTTAAGTGTTTTCCTGTAGCTCATAAATCCTTATTTATTCTAGTCTTCTTACAGCAGCAACCTGGGAAGCAGAACATGCTGTGTACAAACTCTTTCATGCAGCTCATATTCCCACTGAGCTGCAAGCTGCAGAATCCTCTAAAAATAGACCTAAAACACTTGAACGCTGCTAGAAAGAACCACTAGTGTTGGTTTACCTGACACTTCTATTCCCACATCACAAAATGTGATGGATTTCAAAA
Source organism: Thunnus albacares (assembly GCF_914725855.1). NCBI lineage: Eukaryota > Metazoa > Chordata > Actinopteri > Scombriformes > Scombridae > Thunnus > Thunnus albacares. The sequence continues at coordinate 28,884,417 of NC_058121.1, read as the reverse complement.
ATGTTTTCAGAACAGCTACAGTAAAACTTTTTCAGCTGTAAGACATAAATGGTAAACATCAGATGCATAAAAGTGTGCATGCACAAACGCAAAAATATGCTTTCACACTCTTTTTGTCAGATTTATAAAGTCCATGTTTATTCATTTTTCAGTTTTTTACTGATTTCCACTTGCATATGAAAACCTAAAACAAAAAACAGTAATTTTACCGTCTGCGTTGGTGACGTCCGCTAACATCCTCATGCTCAACTGTTACAAAAGGCTGCGTAATGTCGCAGCGTCTCCTGCAGCGTGTTAAACCTTTAAACCCTAACCCTAATCCTAATCCTAAACTCTAACCCCTAACCCTAAACCCTAATCCTAACCCCTAACCCTAATCCTAACCCCTAACCCTAATCCTAAACCCTAACCCCTAATCCTAACCCTAATCCTAAACCCTAACCCTAATCCTAACCCCTAACCCTAATTTTAACCCTAACCTTAACCCCTAATCCTAACCCTAATCCTAACCCTAATCCCTAAACCCTAACCCTAATTTTAACCCTAACCCCTAATCGTAACCCTAAACCCTAACCCCTAACCCTAATCCTAACCCCTAACCCTAATTTTAACCCTAACTCCTAATCCTAACCCCTAACCCTAATCCCTAACCCTAACCCTAATCCTAACCCCTAACCCTAATTTTAACCCTAACCTTAACCCCTAATCCTAAACCCTAATCCTAACCCTAATCCCTAAACCCTAACCCTAATTTTAACCCTAACCCCTAATCGTAACCCTAAACCCTAACCCCTAACCCTAATCCTAACCCCTAACTCTAATTTTAACCCTAACTCTAATTTTAACCCTAACCCCTAATCGTAACCCTAAACCCTAACCCCTAACCCTAATCCTAACCCCTAACCCTAATTTTAACCCTAACCCCTAATCGTAACCCTAAACCCTAACCCTAATCCTAACCCCTAACTCTAATTTTAACCCTAACCCCTAATCGTAACCCTAAACCCTAACCCCTAACCCTAATCCTAACCCCTAACCCTAATTTTAACCCTAACCCCTAATCCTAACCCCTAACCCTAATCCCTAACCCTAAACCCTAACCCTAATCCTAACCCCTAACCCTAATTTTAACCCTAACCTTAACCCCTAATCCTAAACCCTAATCCTAACCCTAATCCCTAACCCTAATCCCTAAACCCTAACCCTAATTTTAATCCTAACCCCTAACCCTAATCCTAACCCCTAATCCTAACCCCAACTCCAACCCCAAAACAAAAAACAGAGAGTAATTTTACCGACTGCGTTGGTGACGTCCGCTAACATCCTCAGGCTCAACTGTTACAAAAGGCTGCGTAATGTCGCAGCGTCTCCTGCAGCGTGTTATAGTGGAGACATCCCCACTCGCCTGAAATGAAGAACCTTCACAAACATCTGAAGAAATTATTACACTTTTTTGAAATATAATGAGCTTTATGGAAAACAACCAGAGGCTCTAATTCACAGCAGCTTTCACCACCTCCATTAACTAATCTCCACTTTGTAGTGTCAATAATTAATTTTAATTCATCACACATGTACCTGTAAACTGTCACTAGCAGGGATGCTGTATATTAATTGCTGTCATTAAATGACACATATAGGTTATAATCTATTGTTGCCAGGTTGTGAAAATGTCTTTTGACCAGTTAGACCAGTTATTACCAGAAGATTTCTACTGCTGCTGCTGTTATTCATTAACGTATTAACACTTAGAACTGCAGACTTTTTGGCTAAAGTGAGTAAACATTAGCCTGTATTAATGGATTACCAACATTTATAAATGTATATTTATCAAACAGAAAGAATAATCACCCGCCAGAGCAATACATCACAATCTGACAACCCAAAACCTGTTCTTATTAATGACTTATGAGTAAATCATTTATCAGCCACTGATAAAGCCATTAGTTACCAATGATTAACTCATTAATAAAGGGAACCTTATTAGAAATCACTTCTGCTAACTGTGCAGACTATTAAAAGACGCATAAAAGACTATTGTTGCATATTAGAACTTATTTTTCCATCTTCATATTGCATCATTTATACATACAGTACGACTCTGCAGGTTTTTTGTTTCAGTCCTTCAGAATTACAAAGGAAATGTTGTTTTTTTGTGGAGTAGTTGAACAGAAAGATGGCCGGTGCTTAAGAGGTAGGAACAGTTTGTCCAGACAAACAGGAGATTAAAAACGGAAAACAACAACAACAACAGGAGATGTTGGAGCTGTTCTGTCCTCTGAAGGACGCAGCCCACAGATGTGTCCCTCACATGGTTTGTCCACAAGGTTTTTTTTTTTTTTTTACATCTAAGGCCACTTTGATTGTAGTAGTTGAGGGCACAAGAAAAACATTTACAATATACAGAGAAATATTATTCCCATCTACTCCTACAGTAGTATTGGACTCTTAAGATGCTACTGTGCATATTATTTGGTTTGTTTTTTATCTTCCCCATAAGGAGACCCTCTGACTTGTGTTACTGTCCTCACGCTGCTCGTTTCTGTCTTCAATGACATCCTGCTGCTACATTACACAGCGTCTATAACTCTTCACCGTCCCTGAAGGGAGCTTTTCATGTGAAACGTTCCTCAGCTTTTTCAAAAAGACTGAGGTTTACATTTGTGGTTTCAACAGAACTCAGTGTGTGACTGTTACCCGTAAAGCACTGTGTCCTATAGGATTATAAACTGTGAACATTAATGTGTAATTAATCCTTGACAAGTGTTAGACTGACAGAGTTAAATCTGACCCATAGACTGTTAAAAATATGAACTAGTCGCTGTGACGTCATACATCGGTTTTTGAAGAGAGGTTTTGGGCGGCTCTTGGCATCTTGGCAGTGCCTGACTCCGCCAAACTCCCAGTTAATCCAACTTTGGCAAAGAGGAGGAGCCGAGGCGGCCGGACAAAGCCTGGTCGCTGAAACAAATCACCTAGCAGCTAACAACCTGTCACTCAAAGCAGCCACGTCCTTAATTATGCAGAACTTTACGGCTTAATAAAATTCACCTCCAGTACAGTTGTCATGAACTGGGAAATGATTTTTGTACGAGGCTGTAAACATGTTTGGACATTTTAACATGGGGGTCTATGGGATTGACTCGCTTTTGGAGCCTCAAGTGGCCATTTGAGGAACTGCACCTCAGCATTGGCTTCATGTTTCATCCCTGGAGGTTGATCTGACCATATGAGACTTGTTGAATAAAGTTTTGATGAGTACTTCTGGGTTTTTACATGAGGTCTCAGTACTTCTTTGCCTCTGAATTTGGTGTAATATCTCCTGTTGTCTGATGTGACTTTCATTTAAATACACGAAGGGGATTATGGGAGTTGGGAGAACAGTAGCAGCTCTAAAAATGTCAGTGTATCAAGTGTAAATGTAACTATAGTAAAATAAATTAATTTTAGTAATTAGATGCACAGTGAAAAGTGATCGAGAAGTGATCTAGTTTGATGGTTCACAACTGAACACGCGACTGTTCTATTCAGATTTTACCTACTTTGATTTGTTGTGATGAAAACCTGAATATTCAGAGACATCATGAGGCAAACAGCTGGACATTATTATGATTATTATTTGTTCTCTTATATCTTTAGGTACGGCAACTACCTCAAGCTACTCAAAGAAGATGCTGCAGACGACCTGATGCTGCTCATGAAGCACATTAAGATCTTCTTGTCAACACAAAGAGTTAAAACGTCTTCAGTGCTCAGTATCCTTTCTGGAGTCCAGTTGGTAGAAACACTGTAAAAGGTTCCTAAACCTTTGACATTTTGCACATTTTTTGTGAGCTACACTATTTGTTTAGATATTTTTGTGGGATTTGTGTTCAGAAACATGTTGTAGCTCCATGAATTAAATACACATTATGACTTTATACATTTAGTTTCACACATTTTGGTCCCCACGCGTCACTACTTTACCCACTTTAAAGCAGCTCTTAAACTGTGATGACATCCAGGAAACCTTTTGATGAGTATGTGTGTAGTCTGCCATTCAAAGTATATATTTTTATATATTTTCATATTCATATCACACTATTATCAGATTCCTCTGAAATGAGTCAATAAAATGTGATCTGTTGTGTTACTTAACCTTCAGTGCAGAGTGTAAATGACTTTGCGTCGCAGGTTTCCTTAAATCTTAAAAGTCCAAATAATTCCAAAAAACTGAAACTTTAAAAACGTTTGCAACAGCAGGGCGTCGTAGACATGTGTGATGTCAATTTTAATTATCACTCTTTTAGTAAAAAAAAACATAAATATCAGCAATGCTGAATAAATGAACCTTTATAGTAGTAAAGACAAATTTATACACGGTTAAACCCATAAACAGACGTGCAGAGTGTTATTCTCACATGTCCAGTATGTTTTTTTCTCTGCCTGTAGATAACGTCCATCTCTGTCTGATCAACACAATATATATACAGATATATCTTCATGTGTCTGTATCTGCAAACAGCATCAGACAGGCCTCGTCTTTCCTTCAGAGAGTTTCCTTTTGTATGTGGACAACTGAACATGAAAACACCGAGCAGAGATAAGACGTCTTAACAAATATAGAGCGGACTGACATTTTCCTTGTTAGAAAAGCTCACTGACATTTGAGCTGATATGAAAAAAGCTTTAATGTTGAGTTCAAATGGTGTTTTAGTGGTATGCAGACTTCTGTCATTGATAAGCTGAGTGCTGATAAGACTTTAAAGCTTCTTCAGGTACAAACCGTAGTGACAATATACCAGATGTTAATATACATTCCTTTAATGTACTTCTGAAACATTCTGACAACGTCCACATAGTTCAAGCTCTGATTTTAGCAGATTGAAGACCTTCTTGCGTTGTGTAGTTTTCTTAGAGGACCAATTAGTCTCTTAGTTAGTGATGAAATTCAAAATAAATGACCGAGTTTAGAGAGCAGAGGTTGTTTGATTATGTCAGTGTCATTCATGTTATTGAGTGATGGGAGATCAAAACGCTTTCTCTCCAAAGGGGCTCTGCTTTATATATATTTCTTTATCATTTAAAGTGATGTTTTGACAGAACATATTACGAATGGATGAAGCTCGTCTGTCAATCAGTTTCAAACAGCATGAAGTTGTGTTTAACTGGGTGTCTTTTGTTATTCAGGCTTGAGCCAACAAACTCAAACTTACACACTGTCATAACATTTCCATCCTCATACAGAACTGTTTCAGACACACAAAAACTCAACACTGCGAGCCTTTTTCCTTTTCTTTTGCTCAGTTGTTAACAGATTTTTCAGTTGTCATCTTGAACGCGGTTTTCTTAAATTTTGCTGAGCAGTTTTAAAGGTTTCTCGTGTCTGTTGGCTTTAAAGTTGAGTGTGAAAATTCATTCTTGGAAACAGTCATTTGACAGAAAAAAAAACACATTACCTTCAAGTCCACTTACGAGCTTTTTCCACAGCTTTCAACTGGAGGAGAGATGCAGTTAAATGTAGTTTGTGTAGTTTTAAGCTACTGCTGTGGCACATAATCGCTGCAAAATCCAGGTCAGTATTGTATTTGAGCAATAAATTAAATAATAATTTTAAATGTACAGTCATTAAAACTCTGACTCTTATTTGTCTCTTTTCAATAAATGGCTCTAAAAAAAATATCAGATATAACAAATAATGTTGCACAACGAGGATAAACAACATAAACAAGCTGCACAGATCAGCATTTAAAAACAACTTCAGCTGTTGCCATGGAAACATAAACATCAACAAGGTCACATGTTATGGAACAAGTGAACTTTCTGTATTTATGTTTCCTGCATTATAAAGAACATTGTTGTGATTTATTAAGAATCTCATTCGATATAAAACTGTGTGATAGTTGAATCTTTTGTTTGTAGTTTTATTATAAACCGTGAGGGTTTCTGAGTGTTTTCTACTTAAAGAAAAGTTAAAGTTGCACATTATTCAGCAGGGAGACATAAGGAGGAGGAAGTGTCGGTAGCCTGAGGTTGTTTTGTGGACTCGATCCAGATCTTGTTCTTCCTCCTGACTAATGGCTCCTCACGTCTCCTGGATCAGGACTGAGACTTGATAACGGTGCAGTTATCTGCTGCCGTGATCAGACGTCTGAATGACATGAAGAGTAAACGCTTCAGAGCTTGAAGTTAAGACACCGTGGATTCTGCTGGTTTTTGTGACGCTGCTGTTTGTTGTAACGTGGTCTTCACACTCGTTTCTTACATCATCCTCGACTCCTCGTTTCTCTAAAGAATCAACCGTAGACGTTTTTCAGCTTTGAGATGATCGTCTGGTATTTGAGGGTCGACTGACTGTCAGAACTTTACTCGCTCTGTGGTTGATATTAACTTTATTTAACATAAAGACTTTACAAAGGATTTAAAATATGACTTTATTATATAAAGTCAGTAAAACTAATTGTTTGAATGAATTCAACACCAGAACATATTAAGTCAATTTAGTGATTTTTAATGATGTACAGCTCTGCAGATCAGTAATTAGTATTAAAATGCAGAGACTGTTTCAGTGTTTATGTATTTTTATGTGCAAACTGATGCTTTCTTCTCATTAGGACTGTAGAAGCAGCTCGTTATTACAGCAGACTAACTCCACATGTACAGTATTGTCTCTTTACTGCGGGTCGTCGATCTCTGTATGTTTCTCCTTAACTGGGCCTCCAGTCACTCAGCAGGATGGTTATCCAGGTCATGACTGGTTGGCCTCCACAGTTTTCCTCCTCATGTGCGGAGACACGGAGCGATCTCTACGTCTGTTACTCAGCCTGTCGTCTCTGCTCGCCTCCGCCTTCATCTGGCCGGCGAGGATACACGCATCTGTGAGTACAACAACGTGAAGTATAGTGACAGAAGTACTGTAGCTGGAAGCAGAATCCTCTCAGACTTATTAACATATGTCATTACACAGAACATGCCTTAGCTTCAATGTATTGATGGTGCTTTGGTTCATGCAGGGTTTCTGTTTCTGTTCTACTTGACATTAAAATGCACAGAGCCACACGAGCGGATGTGTTGTTGAGATTTGGGAGTTGTGCATGTCAGCGTCTCTGCAGGCGTCTCTGACCCTCAACACTCTGCTCCGACCAGATCTGCAGAGATGTTTTTATGTATCTTGGCAGAATTTAAATGATAACTTTACAGGTTTTTGTCTCGGGTGATCCGTGGAGTGAATATTTACATAAAAGACGTTGCCACATGTGGCTTTACCTAGAAACACATCACTGCGGTCCAGTCAAACTGTCACTGACCACTGGGCTCGGTCGGGTTTGACATCATATTATAACAAGCTGAGTCTTTCTAAGAGACGATGTTTAGCCTCAGATCCTCAGACGAGTCCGTCAAGTCTACATGTTAGACTAAATTACAGAATATAAATATATATATACTGTATGTGTATTTGAGGGAAATGGAATATGAATATGTGGGCAGGGTTTATTTACAAGAAGGATTTAAATAAAATGCTTGAGATCTGATTGGGTCGTTCAAAAGTGGTTGTGAGTGTGTGGAGGACTGTTGGACTCCACCCCAAACCCCCAGGAGCAGAACCGGGCTGTGAGGCCAATTTCACATAGTGGCCAAACTGTGTAATTATAACGTTAGGTGACGCTACTGGGCCCAAAAAGACTTACATTGTGAAAGAGACGTCTGTAAATCAGCAGATAAACGTTTTTGAGCATCACAACCCCTGAAATGACTCGTCTCACTATCAGGATTTGATCCGTTCGGTCTGATCACATTTTGAAAGCCTAAAGGAGCTGCACGATTGAATTGTTTTATCCCCGTTCATGTTAGCCGGAGAGCTAAACTGGAAGTAGCCACTAGTGTGCTCGCTCTCTGGGCACAATGATCCCAGAAGATCCAGATACTTTTATACACTGAAGTCAAACTTTTTTGGCTTCATGCATCACTGAGCGACTCTCATAGGAATGAACGAGGCTCCGCCTCCGACGCTGTATCCGGTTCTATCCATGCTCCTCCCACATCACCATGGTGTTAGACTGGAAGGATGAAAGATAAATTAATTAGATTCTTTATGAAAGTAATTTTTTGCTGACTGAGATCCAAACACAGACCTGCTACTAGCATGTTGCTCTGCTAGCTGCTACCATCAGTGAGCTAACGGTCAGGTGTGGTTTTATATGACGGGCGGGTCAACGAGACCCACATGACCACTGATTGGATCCATTTATATATTTATGTAAGATGAGTCATTGAAAATGTTTTCATGTATCACAGGAAGAGAAAATAGAAGGATTTTGATTTAAAAAATGCTAAAAACAACAACAACATATATTTGGCAGATAAGGAGATAAATGAATAACAAACACAGAGACACAGAGTTAGAACTTTATTCCACTGTGGTTTTATTGTCTTTTACATGTGGTTGCTTTATTGTTTTAATGATCATTATGTAAAACGTGTCACTTTCTGGTGTAGATTTCTGTCTCTTGTCCTCATTTAATCCCTCATATCTGATCCGCAGCACGTCAACAATCACATGGAAGGAACCACAAAGAGAACACATGAATACATGAAGATGATGATGATGATGATGAATCCTAAAAACACCTAACGATTTTCAGTTCGACTCTTTGTCTTCCTTTTATCAAAATGGTGAAAAACAAACAGCAACAAAGAAGAGTAGCAGGATAAAAGAGATAAATGAGGAAAAACAGCTGGATATAAAACAAAGGAGTGAAGCGGATGAATAGTCGAGCCGAGAGGAAGAAGCCTGAAGTTTAAATCTTTGTAAATTACAGGGAAGAACTGAGGTGCTGAGATTAAATTTAGCCGTCATTATACCAACGTCTGTCATCCGGTCGTCTCGTCAGAGCCAATTACGGCTCAATTGGACTCGACTGAATGTGAGTTACGTGCTGCTGAGCGGGTGAATTTCTCCACACGGCGGTTTCGCCTCCAGCTACCCGACCGGCTCGATTCTGTCAATATCTCAGAAAGGGAACAAATAATTAAAAAAGGCAGAAGCACATTTCAAAGGGAATGTGGACATGTAGTACATTAACTCACACACACATGCACACAAAGCATCACGCTGTGCTCCAGATGTTCCTCTCATCTCATCTGCTGATTCACGCGTCTCACAGACATCTAGAAGTATATATATATATATATATATGAAACGAAGGGAAGTAAAAACTTAATATGTGTTGTCGTTCAGATCCATGTTCCCGTGGCGGCGGCTCAGTCAGGAATCCCTCCGGTCTACTGGTGCACAGCTCACTATGTGGAGATGCTGCTGAAAGCTGAAGTTCCTCTGGTTCACTCTGCCTTCAGGATGTCTGGATTCACTCCGTCACAGGTATCATCTGAGGAGGATAACAGTAACAGTAAACTACTGTCAAATGACAGTAAACATGAGACATTTTCATATAAATTAATACACATGTTGCCAAAATTACAGAATAATACAACTCAACGGTAGTTCAGGAGGTTTTCTGTTTGAGTGTCTCAGTAGCCGTCAGTCAAAGTTCTTCTATTTAATTCCTTTTTTTATGCAGGATTATTATTCTAGGGAGTGATCTACAGATAGCAGAAGTTTAGAACAACAAATATTAATTATTATTTATATTGATTTAGCCAACAAATATTTATACAGTGATTAAAAGGAAAGTATGGAGACATATTGAGGGATAAAACATTAAAGTCCTGGAAGATTTTCCATCATTGTGTTTGGAGGTTGTTTGTTGTTCTACATTGAATAATAACATCTAATATGAATTTTATCACAAATTATAAAGACTTAACTTGTTTTGTCATTTGAATTATACAGCAGGAGCAAAACAGACATTTATAATAATCTGCAACATCAACGTGTCTCCCATAATTATTACAAATAACACAAATAAACAACTGTTCAGCTCATCAATACAAACTGAAGAATGAAGGAAATCATACAGCTGAGAGGAAGATCAGGACTCAGGGCCATCCTCATCCTCACCTTCATCCTCACCCTCATCTTCATCATCATCCTCATCCTCACCTTCATCCTCATCCTTATCATCATCCTCATCCTCACCCTCACCTTCATCCTCACCTTCATCCTCATCCTCACCCTCACCTTCATCCTCACCCTCATCCTCACCTTCATCCTCATCCTCACCTTCATCCTCATCTTCATCATCATCCTCATCTTCATCCTCATCCTCACCTTCATCCTCATCATCATCATCCTCATCCTCACCCTCATCCTCACCCTCAAATTATCCTCATCCTTATCATCATCCTCATCCTCACCCTCATCCTCATCCTCAAATTATCCTCACCTTCATCCTCATCCTCACCTTCATCCTCACCTTCATCCTCATCCTCATCCTCACCCTCATCCTCACCTTCATCCTCACCTTCATCCTCACCCTCATCCTCACCTTCATCCTCATCCTCATCCTCATCCTTATCATCATCCTCATCCTCACCTTCATCCTCATCCTCACCCTCATCCTCATCCTCACCTTCATCCTCATCCTTATCATCATCCTCATCCTCACCTTCATCCTCATCCTCACCTTCATCCTCACCTTCATCCTCATCCTCATCCTCACCCTCATCCTCACCTTCATCCTCACCTTCATCCTCACCTTCATCCTCACCCTCATCCTCATCCTCATCCTTATCATCATCCTCATCCTCACCTTCATCCTCATCCTCACCTTCATCCTCATCCTTATCATCATCCTCATCCTTATCCTCATCCTCATCCTTATCATTATCCTCATCCTCACCCTTATCCTCATCCTCATCCTCATCCTCATCCTCACCCTCATCCTTATCATCATCCTCATCCTTATCCTCATCCTCATCCTTATCATCATCCTCATCCTCACCCTTATCCTCATCCTCATCCTTATCATCATCCTCATCCTCATCCTTATCATCATCCTCATCCTCACCTTCATCCTCATCCTCACCCTCATCCTCATCCTTATCATCATCCTCAAATTATCCTCATCCTCACCTTCATCCTCATCCTCACCTTCACCCTCACCCTCATCCTCATCATCATCATCTTCATCCTCATGGACTAGTATAAGAGGCACTGAATGGATGAAACTAGTATAATGTTGGTCGTTAAGATGCTGCGTTTATAGAGTTTATAGATTATTTCTATCATTGTTTATATCCTCATGCAGCTGTTTTATGCTCATTCAGTGTATTTTAACTGTAATATTCTTTTATAGTCTGAACCGGATTCACTCTGCTGTTAAACTGTATTATTTGATATCACATTATCATCATCAAGCTGAACTATTGGACAGATTGAAACTGTTTCCACACTCAGACATGATGAGACCAGATAAGGTGAACTAAGGCTGCAGATCTTTGAGGTTCAGGGTTCATGTGAGTCGACACCAGTAAAAATAATTCACATTTTGTAAGAAAGACAATCTGCAAATAACACTTTAATCTCATAACTCCTTCAAGATCTGTGTGAGTATAATATTTAATCTTCTCTTTGCACTGAGTATGAATCGTGCTGCTAAAACTAATACGCTGTTCAACATGGAATAAATTATAGTGATAATGTACATTTACAGAAAGTCAAAGTCAGACTGATGAAGCTTTAGTTTCTGTATAAAGCGCCGGTAATTAGTCTTAATTAAATATTATATTCTTACTTTTATATCTGTGTAATATTTTCCGTTCTGTTCACGCTGAGCTTCACAGATCAATAAGAGACAATCATGAATATTGATGAAGGAAATAAAAAAAAAAAACAGAATTTAATTTAGATTCACTGAATTCAAACATTTCCTGCTTAACGAGCCTGTCAAAATAAAACCTCATTACTGATGTAATTGAGACCCCAAAAACAAAGTAAAAGGCCTTTCTAACCTCTCTGCTGTTTTAACCTGTGACTGATTCTCCTTTTCATCCTGCTTTGACTTCAGTTGACTTTAAAAACACTAAAACACAGCTTTGACATTGAATCTTTATTCTTTTGTCATAACAGCAGTTGTGAAGCGTTAGATCTTTGCTTCTCGGCACTTGATTCTTTTGACACAGACGACTTCGCTCTCACAAACAACCAGGTAGAAAAAAAGAAGCTTTTTCACCTTGAATCCTGTAATGTTTGATCCTCGTCTTCTCCTGTGTGTGTGTGTGTGTGTGTGTGTGTGTGTGTGTGTGTGTCGGCGGCGGCGGCTGACGGTTGAGGCTCATATAATGTGGCGACGGCGGTGCTTATAAGACATTTGCATCAAAGAATCTGAACTCGCCGTCTCCACGGTGGAGGTGATACGTTAACATGCAGCTCATCTCTTTTGCTCTTCAAGGCAATAATGGGCACCTGTTCTTCAGTCAGAAATGGAAATAGCTGTTCCAAAAGTTTGAGCTTTTGAACGGCTGACACAGCGGCAGCGGCGGCGGCGGCAAATGAAGCATTATACACCTCTGACATTCATTCAGTGGAGGTTGAGTGCAAACGTGTGGGCTGCAACCAGAAAATAGAGCAATGCCTCGGGAGTAGGTGTGTGTTTGTGACAGAAAGACACATTTTTAGCTGTTTGGAAATTGTCTTCAGAGCCGCAGCAGAAACTATAAAGAAGCTGAGTCACAGTGAGACACATGAAGGCGTGAAGCTGCTTCACCTGAACCTCTCTGATGTCGGATTAGGAGGGTTTATGTCCGATAATTTCTGTAACTCTCTGAAAAACCCGACAATCCGACGTTTACATCCACTTAACGCCAGCTGTGTGGAGACGAGGAAGAAGCTTCTCTGACTCTCCTTCTGTCGTTCTGTACACAAATATTTCTGCCACTTTTCATGTGAACAACTGAGTCTTGACATTATGAATGAAAAACATCGCTGTTATCCTCATATTTAAACGATATCACTTCTTCCTTCTGTCTATGGTCGTCTGCTTGTGAGGCTGCTCAGAACGACTATCAACACATTTGATTTGCAACTTCTCTTCAAGCATAACTGGTCTCAAAGGTTTGTTCATGTGTCTGAAGTAGGGAGGCACGATATTGGATTTTTTGCCGATATTTCCAACTCATTGTGGCCGATATCGATATATGCACATATTTTTTTCCAGCTGGCTGAGGAGACTATTATACATGCAATCATAGATTGTACTAAGTATGATCAAGAAAGACAATATATGAAGGAAGAACTGAGGAAGACTGGAGTTCAGGAGCTCAGCATTAAAACTTTACTGCTGCTCCCACTTGGCAGGTTCATTAGAGTTTTCATTGAGTTTATTAGACAGACAGGATTAATGTGTAGGATTTAATCTCTGGTCCACACTCCGGAGCAGAAGGTGGCGGTAATGCACCTAATACGCTGGTTGACAACCACCGTTATAAACCAAAAACAGAGTGGTACATCCTGTCAGCCGAGGTGTTTCCTATCTGTGCAGCCGAACAGAGCAGCTCCTCCACGGACTGTTTCACCCTGACGGTCCCGGTGTTTCCTCTGCAGGCTCCACATCACTCAGCTGCCCGACAGACCCGCTGCTTCTTCCCACTTTAACCTGAATAACAAACCGGGGCTAATGTTAGCTGGGAGGCTAGCGGAGCGTTAGCTGCAGTATGGCCGGACGGAGGCACAGCCAGCTAGCCTCCGCTAGAAGAAGCAGCAGGTCTGACGGGCGGCTGAGTGAAGTGCAGCCTGCAGAGGAAACACCGGGACCATCAGGGTGAAACAGTCCGTGGAGGGAAGCGCAGTTATGCATCATGTTGATGATGTCGCTCAAATGTTGCATTATTCTGGATTTTGTGTGTCTATGCGTTTGGCATGAATGCAAACTGAAAATTTAGGTTTTAATGGGATTTTTTCACACATTTTTTTCCCCAAACAAGGAGCTTTCAAACCGATCTGACATGGAAAGAATCAAGTTCATTCAGCGTTTCGTGGTTTATTAAATTGGTTTTATTCATTTTTTTATGCATAAGAAAATATATTTTTTACATGATAAATGTATTCTGTGTTCTCAGAAGGTTTATTTCATCTCTGTCTGTGTAGGATATTTAATTTTGTGCTACTGTGAAGCCGTTGCTTTGAGACTTGTAGTATGTTGACAGTGTTACTGGAATGTTACTGGATGTGACTCAGTGAAGCTGCCGTCGTGGCTTTTATAGAAAAGTGACTCAGGCTCTTAACGTCTTGTTTATGTGTCACATTTATGTGACGGGGTGCGTGTCTGAAAGGTTCAGTCTCCTCTTTATTCGCCCAAAAAGAAGCTCTGAGATGAAAACATCATCATCACCTCGTTATCTCAAATCACAGCTCCTCTTGAGAAGACATTTGGATTTTTTAAAAGAATCTTTAAAAATTGACACAGGATGTGATCATATCATCATGAAGAGATGCGACTGAAAGCCTCTGAACAATAACACTGAATTATCCACCATCTCCAGAGGAACGATATCACAGTGACCTGACCTGCTCAGATTAATAACAGCTCTGAAAGCCTGTTTATGGCAGAAGAATACAGTCACAGTCACCTTTACCCCCCCTGAGTTTTAGCTCTCAGGAACAGCAACAACAGAGGAAAAGCACATTTTGCTGCTCTCAGAAAACAAAGTGCTCTTGGAAAGACCTTGAAGGGATTTATAGTCACAGTGAGGACTGAATGTGTGCTTGTTTTTCTGTCTGTGGGTTTAAAAACAAAAGGACGCCGTGGATCCATCCTTCTGTTTTTATGACAACACACACATTAGGATGTGATTAGAGTTCAGCCGAGGAGGCGGCGTTAATAATCGAATATATTTAAGAAGCGTAAGTGATGCTTGTTTGTATGCTTCAGCATCGTTAGGGAACACAGCAGCCAATTACTGGCATGACAATGAATTTAAAGGCAGAGTTGTTGTTGCTGTTTGTCGTCTGTCGAATGTTTTGGGAAACTGGATTTAAAGGTTGGAGCTCAGTCGGAGTTAAAATCCAATCATAATCAATAAGGAGGCAGGAGGCCGAGTCTAGACGTTGGTTACAGCACAAGAAGACCAGACAGTGTCCTTAATAAAAGAGGCGACACATCAAGATTTTATTTGTTTACCAGAAACAAGAATGAGCAGAGCACAAAACCCAGTGAAGGAGAGAAAATGACTTTTACTTTGTTATTTTATTACATAACTGAACACTGACATGCTAACTACATACTTAATGTTGCTACGCGTGTCAAGTTTTCAGTTCTCTGACAGATTTGACACTCGAGTCTTTAAACATTTTGAAACAGTGGTCCTAGTTTAAGAAATTATGATAATGAAAAATGTAAGACCAGACTGTTAATGCATTCAGACATAGACCATAGTTGGATGCTCAGCTTATATACTTGGAGGAAGGAAGTTATGAGGAGGGTTTTAGTGAATGTTCAATTTCATCACATCCAACAGAAGTGAAACAGTGAGTAGAAGCAGCTTTATGCCTCTAACAGCACTTTAATAACATCTCTAACATCAACATCTACCACAGCAGATGACTCAATAACATGACTCAATAAGATGCTGTAAGGAAACAGTTACTGGAAGCTTTACTGCAAATTCAAACAATGACATATTCACAGGAATTATTAGGGACCGAGCCCAAAAGGAGGACCCTGTTGTTTTTCGTGTGTTTGTGTTTATTTTTTTCTTTCTTTATTATTACGCCACTTAAACCCTTAATTTGACCCCCTAAACATGCTCAAAAACTCACCAAATTTGGCACGCACATCAGGTCTGGTAAAGAATTTGATAAAATGTAAAAATTAACCCCAAAGTGCCAAAATGTGCTCTCTAGCGCCACCTATGTAACTAAAATGGCCGCCATGGCCCGTAGGAATGTCGTAGAGAGATCAAACCAAAACTCAATTATTCATCTCATCAAGACCTACAAATTATACACTGACACCCCTGACCTAAATCCAACAGGAAGTCCGCAATTAGCCTTTCAAAATAAGACTTTGCCCCAATTTTGGACCCCGAACAAACGCTATCTCCTCCGAGGGCGTTTGACACTGTGCTGAAAAAAAGTTGTTAAAAACTTTGTAATAACTTGAACGGTTTGGATTTTATAAGCCCTGAAAGTTGCAGTGCCACATCACCCTTACAATGTAAAACAATGGGGAGGCATGAACTTTGTGTCAAACAGAGGCTTCTGATGTATAAACTATAAGTCTGACCACTTTCAAACCTGTATCAATGGATTCATCATGAAATTTCCTACTAAAATATGATTTTTAATGTCAGATTTAGCCAAAGTCATGGGATTTATGAGGAGATTTCACAAGAAGCGTACTCTAAAATCCTCCTCTCCAACTGCTCCTGGTGATGTCACTCCCTCAGTGCTGTGAAACATTCCGCAATACACACTCATTATAAAATCACAGGAGGAGCAAGAAAAGACTTTAAAACTCACACTCTAATATCTCAAAAACAATAAAAGATAGAAAAAACATGTAAATTCAAGATTTGTAGGTCAAAGTCTCGTGACTCATTTAAAGTTCAAATGAAGTTTGTATCTAAAACTATGTGGAAGCAGTAAATGTTCAAAAAGGTGTGGGTTCGCTCACACTCTCCATTCAAATATATGAGTATGTTTCTGTTTCCAGCTGCAGTTACTTATTGTCTCTACACACCTGACAGTACACACGTCAATCAAACTTTCAAAATAAAAGCACACCACACTTGTAAGAAATATCCCTCATTTTTAAAAAGTAAAATGATCTGATCCCGACGGGCCAGAGTGCGAGGTCCCGACCAACGCTGCTTACACCTTTAATTAAACATGTTTTTTTTGCTGTAATAAATATATTATAGTGAAGAAAGACAGAAAAGATTAATGAGAGACATATTATAGTAACATATTTGATTACAGGATGAGGTCATCATTTCTTTCACCTGTTAGATGTAAACTATGACATGGTCACATATTCTGTAATAATCCTGTAAATCACACTAACTGGTCTTTTCTTCCTCGCTCAGATGTGCCTCCACTGGCTGACTCAGTGTTTCTGGAACTATCTGGACTGGACAGAAATCTGCCAGTACGTCTCCACCTGCGTGCTGATGGGTCCCGACTACCAGGTTTACATCTGTGTGGCTGTTCTCAAACATCTGCAGCCAAACATCCTGCAGCGCACGCAGTCCCAGGAGCTGCAGGTCTTCCTCAAGGTGAGACCCTGTAGAGCACAAACACAAACCAGAACCAAACCAAGAAACACAACTTCCTGTCAGACGCGGCCTCGTGTATCAGCTGTATGTTCTGAACTGTGGCCATAAACAGACTCTCAGGTATTAATGCAGCTTCAGCCTTCAGAACTGTGTATGTCAAATAAGATATTATGAATAATAGCATTGAAATATATTAATAAAACATATTTATGAAGGTACAGTAGGACTGTTTCATTATCAATGAATCTGCTGATTATTTTATTTATTAAGATGTTTGATTCACAAACGTATGAAAAGTAGAAAAGTAGAAGATCCTCACGATGGAGACGTAGAAACTACAGATTAGTCCATTAATCGATGAGTAGATAGACATGAAAATAATCAGAAACTATTGATAAATCGATTAATCTTTTAAGTGAAAGTGTCTGATTTGATGTTTCCAGGTTGTTAAATGTGAGGATTTGTTGCTTTTCTTGGTCTTAAATGACAGTAATTTGAATATGTTTCAGTTTATTGGAGAAAACAAGATATTTAATGTACTTCGGGACATTTTTCACTGGTTTTGAATAATCAATTAATCAGAAAATACATTTTCAGATTAATTGATAATGAAAATAATAAATAATACTTGTAGCCTTAGAAACCATTAATCAATTCTCAAAATAGTTTCTATTTCAGTTTCTGTTGATTGTCTGAGTGACTAAATTTGATTGGTTATATAAAGGTGTTTAAACCACAGACTGTATATAAATATGGACGTAGTTACCGTGACGTCACCCGTTGGTTTCTGAAGAGCGGTTTTGAAGCTCAAAGCGAGCCGCTCCGGCCGTCGCCATCTTGGCAGTGTGTGACACTGCCTAACTCCCAGCCAATCAAAAATGGGCAAAGAGGCGAAACAAGCCACCTAGCGGCTGGCGGACCTGTCACTCAAAGCAGCCACGTCCTTCATTAGGCAGAACTTTACGGCTTAATAAAACTAAAACGGGTGAGTTATAAAAAAATTCACCCCCCGTACAGTTGTCATGAAAGAGGAAATTAGCTACAGAGACCAAAACCGTTGTTTGTACCAGACTGTAAACATGTTTATTTCTGCTGTAAAGTTGGGCATTTTAACATGGGGGTCTATGGGGATTGACTCACTTTTGGAGCCTCAAGTGGTCGTTCAAGGAACTGCAGTTTTTGGCTTCATTTTACAGCCCCGGAGGTTGCTGCTTGGTTTAAACACCAACCACTGGATGTTCCACAAATCTTTAAAAACTGTCGACTTAAGAGCCCAAAAAATACTGTGAAGTCACATCAAATGCAAGACAAGTGTGCTTCAATCAATCAATATCTCAGTACCATGGCCTCAGTTTACCATTTGATATTATTTTATTTTCTTATCCTGAACCTCATCCTCAGTTGAGTTTTTTGTTTTAAGCTTTTTATTACATGCAGCAGAGAATTATATTATTATATTTCTGTCAGTGGAATAATTTATTTAATGTTTGGATGTCGGGCTGCTGCTTTGAAATAAAGATATATTGAGATATGAGCAGATTGAAAAGGTTAGAACAACACATAACAACATATAAGACAGATCATAAAAACAATAAGACCGGTTGGATATTTACTAACAGCTGATTGGCTGCAGGATGATAATAAAGCGTCAGAACCAGATGTGATCGTCGCTCTTCTCTGGATGAGTTCACTGAATATTAGAAGACGAGTCCCAACGTTCCCAGTGGATAATTAAAGAGCTGATGATGAAGTTTTAATCTCTCTGAGTGTAAACAATAATAAACAATAGACACTGTTCATCAGAAGGAGATGTATGACGGGTGGAGGTTAAAATTAATTGATAAAAAAATGGAGGTGAATTAAAAAATAGAGCAATAAATTATCAGGTGATTTGATTAAAGCGGCCAAGTTTCATCATTTACAACATAAAACTACAATTTATCATTTAATGAAACCTCAGTGATGACGTGTATGTGATTTATGAAATAGAGTGATAGATTGTCTATTGATTGATAAACCTGATCAACATTTTATTTGAATCAGTGTTGCTCTGATAATCAGCTGATCTGTGTTTCATCATTTATCCTGCTGACTGACTGACTGATGAGTTTTTTATCTCTGAGACTCGCGGCTCCCATCTATGAATAGACGACATCAAGTTTAATTATTTACAATTTCAGCTCTAAAGCAACTAAACTTAGCAACTAAAAAGTAAGGAAATGTGGAACCTCCTCCTCATTCTGGTCACACACTGCTGTTGGGACGGCATCCCATTCTTCAACCAGCATTTGTCGCCAGGCTGTTGTGGCTGTGTATGGTTCTTCCACACGCTACTGAGGCTCCTGTTTGTTAAATGAATAAATTGTTAAATTGCCAATATGTCTTGTTTCTTCAAACTTCAATCATCCGATCAACCAAACACCAAACTAGAGTCAACGGCAGAATAAGCTGTTTGGCATCGGCAGAGAAGATTTGGCAAATTTTTCATGGGTGCAACCCGCATACTCAGCTCTGCTGCTCATCCCATTAATGCATGTTCCTTACAAATGTGGCTCCATTTAAAAGGGAAATAAACAGACTTTCCAACAGTATAAGATTTATTGCCAAGAAGCATCGTTACAACAAAGAAATAATCTACCAAACACTAATTTCCTCACTTTTTGTTACTTTTTGTTTATATAAGTTTATATAAGAGTCAAAATTCCCCGTAAAACAAACTCAACTCATCACAGTCTCACACTTTTCAGCACATTAATGTCCTTGAAACAGTATTTTTACAGAGCTTCTTTCTAAAGTTACCAGTTTGCAGAGTGTGAAACATGTTTGTCCTTCAGACACGTTTGATTGGCAGCTGAATCGACCAATGAAAAGTCGTAAACTGTTTCTACGGTTCAACCTGTGTTTAGTCTCACTGGTGAAGTTTCTGTCTGGATTTAAACCCTTTAATTTATTAATTAATTATCATTTTAATTGATACGTTTGTCAGTTGATACATACACGTGTTCGGCTCTCAAGAAACAATAATCAATCAGCTCGTTATGAACTGCTGCACTAGTGACTGATGAAGGAAACACGACTGTTTTAAATCAAACAGGCTTTAAATGAATCAAATCAACCTGATAATTTATCTATTATTATACTTCCAGCCTTCATAGAGATGAACACACACTGAAACTCAGACATACTGCAGACATAGAGACGGACACAAAACCCCAACAGGGAAACAGAACTCTGTGTTTGTGTCTATATTTCTATATCTATATCTGCTTTGATGCTTTATAAAAAAGCTGTTTTTCTGTCGGCAGCGCACTCTCACTGCTGTTTTAGAAATTAAGAATGAAAAATAAAATTCTCTTGAAGGTATAAATATGAATATTCCTGGAACAATAAGCCGTCTTCTGCTCACATTTTCCATCCAGCGTTCATTCATGATTCACATTCATAATTAATAAAAAAACCTCCACAGAACCTCCCACTCGGAGACGTTTCAGTGAACAGAAAGTTAACGTTTCATTGAAAGAAGAATCTCTGCTAGATGTGCACGAGCAACATTTAACTGCGGCGTCGTGAGTGAGACGTGAAGCACTCATCTTCCTCTTCCTCTTCCTCGTCCTCGTCATCATCACTCATTAAGCGTTTCAATCGGTGTCGTCTGTGAGCTGATAGCTCTGGTGTTACATCGCCATCAGCCCGCCGCTGAAAGTTTCTGTGAATAAAAAATCAGTTACGGAGGCTTTATCTGAGGAAGCTCTTCTAATGAGCTGTAGCATCAAATACTGCTGCATGACACACACACACACTGAGAGAGTGTGTGTGTGTGTGTCTGTTTGTGTGTTTGTGTGTGTGTGTGTGTGTGTGTGTGAGAGACAGTCTTACACAATCTTTGTCCTGAGTTGAACCGTTTAAAATTTGAAGACGTGTCGGTTTGCGTCCGACGGCCTTTTCTCTCCTCTTCTCCTCTGTGGGAACAATGTGATGGAAGCATTTTACTCAGAAAGTTGTGGTATTAGAAGACACACACACACACACACACACACACACACACACACACACACACACACACACACACTTCCACCCCTGTACTCTTATCCTGTCTCATTGGGGGGTGTATCTATATTTCATCTAAATTAAAATTTGAAAAGGCAAATGACTTGTTACAATCCTTCAGAGTCTGTCTGGAGCTTGAAGTAGTGAAGTTATATATATGTGTGTGTGTGTGTGTGTGTGTGTGTGTGTGTGTGTGTGTGTGTGTGTGTGTGTGTGTGTGTGTGTGTCTGCTGACGTGATGCTGCAGGAAACCACAAACCAAACTAAAGCTCCAGTCGTTTGTCACCAGACGGACGGACGGCTGCTGCTCCGTCTGCAGGTTGTTTGATTCCACGCTCAGACTTTCCTGCTCGCTCACATTATTATTCGTTAATTTCCAGAAACAATCGTTAGCGGTGCTCGTATAGTGATTCCTACTGTAGCTTCTCACCAGATAACTGATCAGACACATTAAACAGTAACTTATAGGCCACCCTCTTATATTCCAAATGGCTGCAGATGTTTTGTATTTACTACCGTGTGTGTTCGTTCACAGAAGCATGAAGTATGCAGTTACCATGAAGTCAGCGGTCGTGCACTAGTGCACGCTGACGTGTCTACTGTAAATCACAGGCAGTCAAAGCTTTTTGTTAAAGCTGCACATACGGTTTTTACATAAAGGTGTGAAGTCTGTAGGAACAGTTGTCACGGTGAGAGCAGGCAGGAAGAGACGCTTCACTGAGTTCAGTGTCAGAAGAAAAGATTCAAAACAGCATTTACATAAAGTTCACAGAGAGACACGATGAAGGTCCACACACACAGGAGGGGAGGAGGAGGAGGAGGAGAGGGGGAGAGGAGGAGGAGAGAGGAGGGGAGGAGGAGGAGAGAGGAGGGGAGGAGAGGAGAGGAAGAGGAGGAGAGAGGAGAGGAGAGGAAGAGGAGGAGAGAGGAGGGGAGAGGGGAGGAGAGGAGCCTCCTTGAGGAGCTTAGGGGGAGGAGCCACTGGTGTATCCTACCTGGAGGTTTCTTACCAGATGGCAACACCCCTTTGATCCAGTGTGTTTATTGATTGGTTATTGATTGGTCATTGATTGGTTATTGATCAGTCAGCTGATCTGATGGGACAGTAAACTGTTGTTGTGAAACTTCACCAGCAGCAGCTGTTCATATTTATTCAGAAAATAAAAATGACTGAATCACTTTATTATTTCCATCATGAGCCAGAAGCTTTATAATCTCCTTCAGCATCATAATAATGATAATAATAATAATAATAATAATAATAATAATAATAATAATAATAATAATAATGTTAATAACAATATATAATATATAATATATAATAATAACATGCTGCTGCAGCTGAGTCTCTGTTCTCATCTTTAAGTAATTAATGAGTTTAAACTGCTGTGGATCAATAATCATCTTCCAGATATCAATATGTAGAAATGATTAACTAACAGTGTCAAGTGTTTTAATTAATGCTACATGAATTTTAAGTTTAAACTGTATCAACTGTTATTCTACTTTATAATTTCTCCATATTGATGTTGTTATTGATGTGCATCATCAGTAGTTGTCGTGTGTCTCTCGTCCTCGCTGGGAGGAGCTGAGACGTGACCGAGGCAGCGAGGAGACGCGTCAGCATGACGAGAGACTGACTGCAGACGACTGAGGAGCAGGAAGTCGTAACCAAACATTCAACTACACACATTCAACCAGCATGGCGGCGTCACTTAGTGGGAGGAAGTCGGTCAGCATCTGTATGATGAGCTCAGAGCTGCAACCATCAGTCGATTAATTGATTAGTCGTCGTGTATCTTTAACATTCTCTGGTTCCAGCTTCCCACGTGTGGAAATGTTTTGGTTTCTATGACAGTGAGTTGTTGAGTCAGTCGCCGTTTTTCACCATTTTATAGACCAAACTAAGGCTGCAACTATACAACGATCACTTTAATTATCATATGATACAAGTGATCAAACACAGGAAACGTACTGCTTCATATGGTGATGAGTGACATCTGGTCGGATGCAGTTCAGCTCATATGGACTTGATGAATCACAGGATATGATGTCGACATGCTGAACATCAACTGATACTTTCACAAGTTCAGAGCTTTAAATCAGCTGCACATCAAATCTGATGCAAAAAAAACAGTAAATTTATTAACTTAAACTTCATCATTGATGTTGTTTGTAGATGATATCAGGTAGAAATCCAGTTATTTATTAATCTCCAGCCAGAAACAGATGAAGTGAATCAGCCTGATGTTAACATTAATATGTTCTTTAAACTAATAAAACTACTTAATGATTCCAGATGTGTTTCTGTTAGTTTCACCTTGTGTGTAAATCCAGACTCATTTGTCATGTGAGGACAAGCTGAAGAAAAGAAACGTCTGGTAATTAATGCATTAATTATCTTAGCTAATGGTCTCAGAAGTGCTAACGGTTAATATATCGTGTCACCTGTTCAACATGAAAATATTCAAACTGAACAATCAGCACAAAGTATATTTTGTGTTAAACTTATAGATCCACATTAGTCAAACCCTGATTCCTACACACACACACACACACACACACACACACACACACACACACACACACACACACACACACTATAACACACTCACACTGTGTTTTTTTTTTTCATCCTCCTTAATTCTCCCGGAGAAAATAACAAACCAAAAATACTCTCCCAAGTGATTTCCACTGCTTATCTCTCCTCTCCTTCACGGGTTTAACTGTGTCAGCAGCTGCTTCCTGGTGTGATAAATGAACCAACGGGCAAAACAACTTTAGTTTTGATGATTCTTCAGGATTAATCTCCACTGGAATAAAGATTCTGACAGTCCTGTTTCTACATGAGGAAACTTTTCATCCTCGCTGTAGTGAACGGGACTCTCACACTAACGAAATATGGATTCAATAGATGTAGAGTTATGTGTCTGCTGCTTTATTAACATCACTATATCATATTAGTCTAGATTATGATCTCTAATTCATAGAAACATATACGATTCTTCTCTTATAAAGTGTGTTTCATTACTGGAATAATAACTGGACCAGTGTCCTCCATCACACTGGAAACTCATTTCTTGCAGACGTTACTTGCTCCCCTCTGAACGCTCGCTGCTCTCTTTAAACAATAAAAACCTCTCGCTCCGTTTGCTCTTAATCTATAGTTTTTCTTGCACTTTGCTCCTCTGTGGGATTATTTTATGATCACAGAAATATCAGTTTATAAAAGGACAAAGAACTTTATGCTCAGTACAGGCTATCCAGTATATTAGACAGAGTGAAGCTGTACTCAGACATTGAGCTGATTTGAGCTAAATGCTAATGTCAGCATGCTAACATGTTCACCATCTCAGTTTAGCATGTTAGCGTTGTCAACAACAACTGGAACAAACACACAGATGCTTTCACCAAATTAGGATTTATTGTGATAAAGTAAATAAAGTAATAAACTACTGTGGCATCAGTAGTGTAAACATCATTAGTGCTAATATTTGCTAATTAGCACTAAAGTACAGCTGAGGCTGATGGGAATGTCATTGGTTTAGCAGCTATTTGTTCATAAACCAAAGTTTTGGACAATTTAAAATTAATTAAATTATGTAATTAATTAAAGTGGCTTATTGTTAAATTAATTAAAATAAAATTTGGACCTGATGTTGGCACTCTCAGGTGGTTAAAGTATCACCAAAATCATTACAGTTCATCCTGAAGGGAACATGAATGTATGAAATTTCAATTAAAACCACAATAGAACCTCACGGTGGCGCTAGAGGGACCATCAGGGGATCGCCAGTTATCTGAAGGCTTCATCAGCTGCAAACATTAATATCTGGACAAAGTTTTGTGCCGATCCGTCGACCAAATGTTGAGATATTATACAGGTTACGGAAAAACCGGCTGTCACCAAAATCTTCAGGCTTCAGAAACAGAAAAATTAACATAATTCTGTGTAGAAGAAATTTATTTTTGATTCTCTCCTTTCCAGATGTGACCTCAGGTTTGTCTTGTCCTCCAGACTGGGAACCAGTAAGCTTAATTCCAGTTAGGTGATGTTTATATTAATATATGAAGGAGAGCTGAATGATCAGGATGAGTCTTCAACCTTAAGTTGTTCTCCCAGTATTGACCGTGTTCTCACTGCAGCGTGTCCTTGTCAGTCTTATTTACCTACAGAAATAAAACTGTAATTAGATTGTCGTCCAAAAACCACAGCGAGACTGCTGACGATCTTCAGACGTCATTGAACGATGATCATTTCTGTTTTAACGGCAGAAGGTGAAACGCCGGTCGTGTGCAGCGTCCTCAGGCTGCTGATCGATGACGCCACGTGCAACATAATGCAGAGCAGTCGCACTAATTTACTCTGCGTTGCCCATGAGGTCTGCTGTTGTCGTGACAGATGTGTAGTGCAGCTCCGCCAGTAATTAAAGCAGCTGAAATTAAAACCCGACTGAACAAATGAGCCAAATAAAACGTTCTTTTGTCTCGGCTGATTCTTTTCTCTTAGACAGTTCAGATCAAGACTCGTCTGCTTACGTGAACCCGGGCGGTGAAGATGTTAGTGCGTGTTATAATAACCATGAAGTCCTATTTGTTTCTGCTTTTCCAACATGTAAAACCTCATTACCTCAACGCCAAGCCAGGATGTTGTTTTACTGGCACGGTGCGCCGGCGTTCTGTCCTGGGATTTAATTTGATTTCCTGTGACTTTGAAATAGATTGAATGTAAAGTATTTTAATGAAAAGGTTATATCGAATTATTCACACTTCACATCCTAACTGAATGAATGCTAATAAAGTGAGCCACCTTCTGCCCGAGAACCCAAACATCATCTTTCTACCTTCATTTCATAGGACACTTACTTCAGGTTTAAAAAGATGGAGGATGGAGATGGAGAATAATCTGCTCTTTAACAAGTACTGTAGAAACTTTAAATGGTCTGTTGTGCACTTTAAAGGGGATTTAGTATCGCACTTCCTTAATGTTGGGCACTTTTAAGAGACAAAAAAGAAATGTGAAAGTCTGAAGGAAACTGAAGGAGGCCGACGTATCCTGACTTTAGTCCATGATGTGGGTAAAGCTACAAGAATTCTAGGTCCTACATTTCCCATAATGCCACATACAGCATAGTTTACCTGCCTGGTGCAGTAAAACACCAACATCTCTCTAAGTGGACGCCTCCGGTTCATAACGAAAGCTTTTTGTTATAAATTTATAGTCTCCAAACTTCAGCTGAGATAGCACTGATGACATCACTATGACATCATCAGGGTATCTAGGGTAACTAGATACCCTGAAGGGAGATTAAACAGCTGTTTGAGCAGCTCGATTCTGTTAAACCAGCCTCAACTTTTACAACATGAAGCAACGTCGTCCAGCAGAGCCCCGCCGCGGCCGATCGAACATTCCTGGATGTGGATTATGTTGTAACGAAAGATAACACTGTTGTTGCCGTGAAAACTTTCCAGAGTTATACAATTGAGTCTGTGAGTGTTATAAATCTCTGTTCAGTGTTCTGGTTCCTGAGAAGCTTTTAAACTAATAGATCTGTTACTCAGACTGGACGTCCTGGATTGTATTTCATGTCTCATAAGTACATGAAGCATCCTGAGTTACTATAACACAGAATGCCTGCTAAACTGACCTGTATGTTAAAATCGGTGCAGTGCCCCTTTAATTAGTGTTGATAATTACATCAATTCTTCCTGTTTCCTGCAGGAGGAGCCAATCCAGGACTTCAAAGTCAGCGACTACCTGGAGTTCATGGAGGATCTGGAGAGCAACTACAGGAGTATCGTTCTCACTGACATGAAAACTGTCTGTAACCCTGCAGAGTAACAACATGTTCCACAAAGAAAGATCTTTAAATGGACTTTTGAACTTTTAAATTACAGTAACTTCATTACAGATATGTATTTAGTACCTTTATGTATCCTGAACTGAATGTTTCCTGCTGGTCAAACCGCTCAGTGAGCTCAAACCTGGCAGACGGAGATGAATCAGGACCTCGCCATCAGAATAAATACGACATTGATGGAAAACAGAAGTTTGGACACAAAATCACCAAAGTACTCTGCAAGTACTCACATACGGTGTGTGTCATATAAACAGCAGAAAGAAACACGTAGAACAGACAAACATTCATTAACAGGCTTAAATGATGAAACTGGTGATATTCTATATTCTTCTTATTGTCAACAAATCCAATGAAAAAACCAGAACCTGATGAATATCTTGTTCTCCTGCACTATAGATCTACTAGAAACACATTAAAGAGCCACACTGCTGCTCTTCTGTTCCTTCATAATATCAACATGGACACTGAAGTTAATGTCCAGTCAGTCCAACACTCGTCCTGCAGCAGATACTCACTAAAGCACCCAATGACATAGCCATAAAAACATTTGAAGTTTTATTGAATGATGATACAATAAAACTTCAGACTGTAACGTTGACAGATTTCTGCTGTATTTGACTCGTTCGGACGCCTCCTCCTGACTCAAAAACTCGTCATTTAACAACCTCAAAGCTGCTGAAGAGGAAACAAAGGAGGGAACAGTGTGATCAGCGGTTAAAGGATTTGCAGATGATGAGAAAAATACAGAATATCATCAGAATATACTCGAGTGGAGTCTGTGAAAGATTACTGATCAAATAGTTTAACGTCATTTTTCTGCTCCTGTACAAAGTTGTACATTTACGTGACTGAACATGATGTGATCATGAACAGCTGTTGTTTAGATTTAGAAAATGTTTTAATTCTGTATTTATTTTTTCCTACAATGTAAATATGTGAAGATCTTTTTGTATTTGCTCAACAAGGTGTTCTTGTTCTAAGTATTAAAAGGAGCTTTCAGTCACTCGGTGGATGGATTTTGATTGACGTTTCACTTTGTGTGATAAAATGTGTTTTTGTCCAGACAAATTAACAACCTTTTGAATATTCTGTCACCGTGATCTTTCTCAAGTATCACGTCCTCCGTCGGCCTGTAGAGTCCATCCGTCTCATGGCTACGACACACATCATTAATGCCGGGACATGAAACAATGCATCACAGCCTCCGGTGTTTGTGTACTTATGCAGGTCTTTGTATGAAAGATGCATGAGGAAGGTTGTATCATTGCGATAAACCCTCATTAGTAACCACAGCCTTTTCCCCCTCTCTCCCCACGCCGCCGTCCTGTTGTCCCTCTTCAGAAACACTGAGGCCTGAATAATAAATGAGTCCATCACATCCATCGCACAACAACAGTGTTCAGCAGGTGAATGTGCAGGAGAGAACAGCGAGAGGAACTGATCTAATGTTTATCCCGTAAAATACAGAACCTCACACCGAGCATGTTACTGCTGAGGGTTTAATATTTTAATCACAGCGTACTCAACCTCAAATTGAACTTTAAAAAAAAGGTGCAACAAACAACATTCAGCCCCACTAGATGTCAGCAAACAACCATCTGCTATGCAAAGATATAGAGAAGTAAAGGCGTCCTGAGCAGAGAATGAAGTCACGACTCCCTCTGCATGTGAGCGTGCATGTTAGTGTGAGTCCCTCCCTCTGCTCCCAGCATCCATTTTCAACATGGCGGCCGGTCCACACAGCTAAACATTACAATAAAACATGTCTCTGAAAACATGTGAGGCAAAAATAGGTGATACAGTAACAGAATCTTGATCCATATCTGATCAGCTCTGTCTAGTTTGACAGTTTCCACTTCCTTTTTTTTCCAACTTTATTTATGTCAGCAAACAACTATTTGCTATGTAAAGATATAGTGGAGTAAAGGCGTCCTGAGCAGAGAATGAAGTCATGACTCCCTTCAACCAGTGTTCTTTGTTTTGATAGCCGGTCCAGCTGCTCATGCATGTTAGTGCATGTTAGATAGATAGATAGATATTACTTTATTGATCCCTGAAGGGAAATTCAAATTGTCAAGAGCTCATCAAAATATAAAAAAACTATCCAGTCAATTCAGGAGGAACTGAACAGTCTTGTTGTTGTGGGGACGAAGGATCTCCTGAATCGCTCTGTTCTGCAGCACAATGAAAGGAGCCGACTGCTGCAGATACTCCTCTGTCGCTCCAGGAGGCAGTGGAGAAAGTGTCTGCTATTGTCCGTTATAGCTTTCAGTTTGTTCAATGTGCCTCTCTCCACCACAGATCTTAGCGGGTCCAATCTCCTGCCCAGCACTGAGCTCGCTCTTTTGACCAGCTCGTCTAATCGCTTGGTGTTTTTGTCTGTAAGGCTGCCTTCCCTGACCCCCTCCGTGTGGTAGAACATGGTCATCATTTCCACACACACATCAAAGGACCTCAGTGTCTGCAGGAAGAACAGAACCCTTCCTGCAGAGGGCGTCGGTGTTAGAGGACCAGTCCAGCTTGTCATCCACAAGGACCCCTAAATGTTTGTAGGTGTGCACCACTTTAATGTCCACCCCACAGATTTTCACTGGCTCCAGAGGGGGCTTAGACCTGCGGATATCCACGATCATTTCCTTTGTTTTTGAGGTGTTCAGTTGAAGGCGGTTTTTTCGACTGCAGTCACTGAAGGCTGTTATTAGATCCCTGTATTCGGATTCCTGTCCATTCCTGATGTTAGTGCATGTGATCCCTCCCTTTCCTCCCCATGTCCATTTTCAACATGGCGGCCGGCCCACACAGCTAAACAGTACAATAAAATATATCAAAAACATTTGAGGCAAAAATAGGTGATACAGTCACAGAATCTTGATCCATATCTGATCAGCTCTGTCTAGTTTGACAGTTTCAGATTCCACTTCCTTTTTTTCCAACTTTATTGAGTAAACAACGTGCTTTTGTATTTGTTTTGGTCTGACATGTTGCTGCTCTAGTGTGACATCTAGTGGCTGAATGTTGTTTATTGCACCTTTAAAGCTGAATTAATCAGTTTTGGGGTTTTTTTGGCTACATGGAGGCAGACTCATGAACAAAATAAACATCACACACACACGTTAGACAAATTTCGACTAATTGTGTTAGCAAATGATTCCTGTTCACACATCCAACACACACGCAGCAACATTAACATTCATTCAGAGTCTCTGGCTGCCTGATAAATAAGGGTCAGATCTTCTCTCTCTTTTAGCTCTGTTTTGCTGTACAACAACTCCTGAGGCAAATATCCTGCCTGAGGCCAACTCACGATGCTAAATACTCCACTATGTTCACCAGTAGTACAAAGTGGTGTACAGTGAGTCTAAAAGCAGCGACCTGCTGCAGCCTAGAAACACTCAACAAACACTTATACAATGAACCGCAGGACGCTGTAAATCTGAGCAGAGCTGTAGAGTGAGGTAGTAACTCTCTCTACCTGTATGAGTGATACAGGTAGTGGCTGTAAACCAATCTGTGACAGGAAGAGGATGATGAAACACCAAACAATTACAAAACACACCTGACACAAGTCCTCCATAGACGTCATCAAGGAGTGAAATCAGGAGGAATTTATGATTTTTTATTTTTCTACTTTCTTTTTAAATGCAGCTGCAGCAGAACGTAGTAAATTTACAGTAATTTTGAGTAATGTTGGGTTTTTGAACATAAATTGAACAGGTTTTTATAGCAGATGTTTGGTTTGGTGGTGGTTGAGTTTTTAAGTGAGAAAACAGTCCATGAATTTTAAAAGATGTCATTGAATTCATTTTGTGTCAAAGCAATGAAAAAGTGATCCACAGTTTGGTTCCACGTTGACTTTGTGAAGAGTTTAAAACAACTAAAGTCATTATTGAGAAACGCGTGTCAGCACTTGTAAAAAAAAAACAAAACAGTAATATAAAAATATTGAATATAGCTGTTCTAACATTCAGTTACAGAACAAACTGCAGCCTGAAGTCAACTCTAAGTTTATTAAGAGAAACAAAGACATAAAAAACAGCCTAATACGATGAGGAGCGTCTGTCTCAGAGGCTGAATGTCGCCTTCTCAGCAGGTTTTCGCTGTAGGTAAAAGTAAAACGTCTCATGCGGAACAAGTATATCAGATAAACATGCAGATGCCAGGCTGTTAACAGATGTGAAAACCAATAAAAGAGTTTTAAATTTGATTCTGGGGCTTACTGGGAGCCAGTGTTAATGATTTTAGTTGCTTCAAACCTTCAGTCAGACAGGCGGGGAAACAAAAACCCCTCAGAGGCAGAGAGACTCGCCTGTCAATTAAAAGTTAAGAAATATACTCGTACTGCTTATTATTTGTTGTTTGATTATTTATAACATTCTGAATAAGTCGCAGACAGAATACTATATTTGCTAAACCAAAAGTAAACCATTGCAGTATAGTCTGAATGCTTGTCGGCCTCCATGGAGCAAACTGTTGACATGGACGATGCAGAGAAACACAACAGCATCAGTTTCCTCAAAAACACGTTTCTTTACATTCAAATGTCAAAGGAAGAGGAGGACAAGCTGCCAATCGCTCCCTAACCTTGCAGCAGCTACAATCAATATTGTTGATAATAACAATATATGATCTGTCAGTGTGTAATGTGTTGGTTGTGGCTCGTAGTGATGAACCTACAGAGATTATCAGAGACTCTGCAGCTCCTCTCGGCTTTACGGAGCTTTACAGTGAGTTTCAGCTCATTGTTTATCTGTCCGGCTGCAACTTTACTGTTCTGGTTCACTCTCAGCGTCTCATAGTGTCGTTTTCAGAGAGAAAAAGCTGTAAAAAGCCACTGTACACTACCTGCTCAACACCAAACAGACACAGTTAGCTGTAGACTAGCTGGTGAACATAGTGGAGCATTTAGCAGCTAAAGAGCCAGATATTTCCCTCAGGAGTTGGTAGAGAGTAAAAACAGAGCTAAAAGAGAGTGAATATTGGACTCACATTCACCAGGTGGACAGAAACACGACTCCACATGAATGATAATGTTGCTCCATAACTGCTGGATGTGGAAATAAACAAATGTTTGCTAACATGCTGTGTTTACAGCTTGTTTTCTTCTGTCAAGTGGCCAAAAAAATCAGTTAATGCAGGTTTGAATACAACAAAGCCATCACTAATGTTATTAGTAACACCTGTACACCTTGTAGAGTCAGACGGTAAAACAGTCCGATCTCTTCAATCTGCGTACAAATAACATGACTTTACACTTTCAGATTGTGTGCAGTGAATAAGCCAAAGTCCAATTTTGTGTGCAGGTGATGCACCAGTCCTTCCCAGTGAAGTGACATCAATATAATCCAGTGATATTTGGCTTATTAGGAGGAGGCGTGTTGGGTAGATGGCTGGATAATCAGCTAGACATCTTCAACATCACATCAGGACATTTTTACTGCATTTTAGCAGCTAAAGAGCCTGATATTTCCCTCAGAAGGAGGTGGAGAGTAAAAACAGAGCTAAAAGAGAGTGAATGTTGGACTTACATTCACCAGGTGGACAGAAACACGACTCCACATGAATGATAATGTTGCTCTGTAACTGCTGGATGTTTTTAGGTTAAATCATAAGAGCAGGTTGAATCGATCACTTGTTTCAGTAATGAGACGCTGAAAGCCAAATTACTGAATGTCCTTCAGGCTGTATCAATCATTATTTGGCTGCATAGCAAACACTGACTCAGTCTGCTTTGTGGAAAATTTGATGTCAAGCTGTTACCAGATGTCACAGTTGGGTCTAGTTTGCAGAGTTTGAATGTAGTGGAGATAGAAGGAGAGAGGGAGCCTATAAATCTTTGTGTCAGTGGTGGGACTGTGATGCGGCCCATATTAGGCATGTCTGTCAGCGATGTGCAGTGTTTTCATCAGCCGAATCCATGCAGACGCTGTTTTCTGTTGAGCAGAGAGAGTAGAAGAGAGTGGGGAGATTGATTTAGTGGAGGGAGACAGTGGTGGGCTGTAATCTGTCAAAGCTGCAGAGGATCTAGAAGTTTTATTTTCTTCAGGACACTGTGAGAGAACTCGACTTCGTAGAGAGAGAGATATAGATGTTCCTCCCCTGCTGGATGGATGGCACTCCGAGCCCTAAACAGCCCGCTTGGCACTTCATGAAGTAAACTGTACAAACTTCTGTGGCGCGAGGAGCCATCTGACCCTCTTTTTTAATAACAACACTTGAACAGGCCTTGGCGGTGCACCAGCTAACGCAGGCTGAGGGGCAGATAATCGCTCTGAGAAAACACAAAGAAAGTTTTGTGCTTTTTTAAATTTTTTTATAAGAAGAGACAAAGTTGTTCTTTCCAGGGACAGCTGGGAGATTATAGACGGTAGGAAAATAGAATGAAAGATGAATACAAAAAATTGTTTTCAATAAAAAATGCAGCAGTGTATCGTTATTCTGTTTGGTCTGCATGAAGGAAAACAAACTCTGTAAGGATGTATTGATGTTTCATGAGGGATCTTCAGAGCTGAACTAAATTAGACTCTCCATTGACTTCTGATGACTTACACTCAGCGCTGCTTCCTAAGTGGCCCCTGGACGGGCCCTGGAGAGTTAAAATCAGCCCCTCGGGGGGATGAAACTGAAGTCTGGTGCCCGCTGAGGCATGAGGAGGGCTTATTGCCGGACTGGAATATTTCCATAAAGAACTCGGTTCACTTGCAGACACGGACAGGACAGAATCCAAGAGCTTAGGGCGACATAATTGTGGCAAAGATGAAGAAATTTCCCTCCACATGAGATCTGAAACAGCGCAGATGGAGCCGCAGCAGACAGAAGAAACCTGAACGGACATAAATTCACGATGCAGGGCCTGACCAGCGACGAGAACATTTCAGATTTGAGCAAATGAGGGTGAAACTCGCCAGCAAGTGATGCAGTGAAACTGGCTTGATGAGGACCAGGAACTACAGAGAGACATCCATGGAGGAGAGAATATTTGCTCCACTCTGAGTCGAGGACACTAAAGCTGCAGCGGTCGTCTCTCCTCTTGCTGCTGGAGCCGCTGCTCGCTGTCTGAAGGTACCTTTAGTCTCGTTATACTGTGTGGAAATGAATGAATGAACGAAGGAAACCGAGTGATGCAGAAAATACACATCAAACAATGTAAACTGTGCAGTAAAAGCTCAACGTTTGCAGACAGTGAAGGCCTCTCTGTCTCTGTCTGTTTGACCATCAGTAGATGTTTAGTTTGACCGTACAGAACCAACCGACTCGTTAATTTCGACATAATGGGCTGTTTATTTCAATTAGCTTTGAAAAGCTCATTACCAGCGCAGGAGGCTGACTCGACCTCAGAAGGGTAGACAAGTCTGGTGATGATGACAACAACAACGGCAACCTTTACAGTATAATGATCTGTTGTGCTGTTGATCTTGATTATGGACTTTTCAAAGTGACAGAAAGCAATTTGAGGCAGATAATTGGTGGTAATTAGGCTGATTAGCAGCAGCGAGGACACACCTCACAGCCTGGAGATGTCTGCAAACTTTCTTTTTCTTTTATGGAGCTCATCCTGTTATCTTTACTGCTGTTTATCTTGCAGATGTCATGAATCGGTTTTAGTGCTGAATGTGTTTAAGAATATGTGTTTTAGTGGTTCTCATCTCTCTCCTGATGGCCAGAATATAGAAACAGTGGAGTCCTGCAAGTATGTGGGAACTATTCTAGACAGTAACACTGAAACGGTGAACAAGAGAAGCTGAAAGCGTCACTTTTGTCTCCAGAAACTCTGTAACTTCCAGGTTTACGGGACCCCAGATGACGACGTTTTATCAATCTTTTATTGGGTCTGTGCTCACTTTCACCTTTTATCTGCTGGTATCAATCTCTCAAGGTAAAACATTAAGTGTTTAAAGTCTGCAGCAGAATAACCGACACTGCAGGAAACTGTTATATAAGAAAACAGAATCCGTCCGGTCTGATTGGTCCACGATCAACACTTTCAGTTTCTGGTCTCTCAGACTCCCCAAAAACATCTGCCTCCCCAACCTCTGGGAGGAAAAGGTAGTTATTTGCATAATGATTATAATTGATGATAATGATAATATTTATCTATATGTGCATCACCAGTCGCCCCACTGGAGGCAAATAAAGTTATTGACTGATTCCTTCATTCTGAACTCATTTGTAAAGCATCACAGATTCCTTAATTATTCTTAACTATTTTCATCCCTTTGATCCTCTGATTTTAATCTCTTATATTTGCTGCAGGAGTTTACTACTTATCAGTTTCTTAAAATCTAATTTTTTGATCTTCACTTCCCCAGTTTTTTGGTTTTCGGCTGCTGCAGTCATTCCAGCCTCTGTGATGCTTTTATTTTGCAGATTCTCTGCAGCAACCCGGTTTTAGTGGGCCGAGATGTCACATTTTGATCACTGTGTATTCACACGCTGCTGTTATAGGAGCAGCTCTGTGCTTATGGGAATTTCGTATTAGCATTTCCATTTGCTATGGTCAATATTTTCCACAACGGAGCGTATTGTTCATTGTGTGCATGTGAATCAGATGACTCCGGGGATTTAGAGCTCATTGATACAGACTGTTATACAAAGCATATTGATAAGCGTGCAGAAAAGGTCATCTCTAATAAAGATGGCAACTCTGCATTTCATCGCACTGCTTCTTTTTAATGAGGACAGAAACTTGGAATTATTTATTGTGCTGCGAGTGTTGATAGAAAGTCTATGTTTTGTTCTGTCTTTTTACAGAACTCTGCAGGGTCTTTGTTTAATTTAAAGTGCGGCTCGGTCTTGTTTGGAATGCATGCTACAGGCTTTCCCCGAGTCCCTCCTCCCAGGCCCTGCTGCTATCAACTCTGCTGCCTGTCAGACAGTCGGAGACAGACAGCGGAGCGACGGCGAGAATTATAATTCCCGTTCACACTCCTCCTCGTTGCAAAGACACAAAGCCTCGCACAGGTTCAACTCCCCCCCCCCCCCCCCCCCCCCGTCCCATTCGTTCCTCGGATTTGTGAAACAAAATCAAAAGTTGGCTTCCTAATCCCCATAAGTCCAATAATATCCAGGGTCTGCTGGTACATGAAGTTACCTCCTGGCAACAAACAAGGGACGGGCTGATTGTGGAAATGACTGCGGCTTGGATAAGTCTCCATATTACCAAAAAAATTACCCCTGAAAATTGACTTTGCCAAAGCCTTGAAAGCAATCAGTACAGTCTGGAAATTACTTCCAAAACTAATCAGAAGCCAGTTTAATTTCAAACCAATATGGTTGCTTTCATTCAGTGTTCATCCATAACCTCAACACGCCCGGGACACGCCTCATTAGGTTGGATAGTATCCCAATATTGTTGTACAACAGAATTTTGGAAAATGTACAATTATTCTGTTTTCTAATAAAAGATTAAATCACCCCGACGACCAATTAGCAGCTCTGCTACGTGTCTGCTGGCGGTGAAGCGGATCTCTGCGAGGGGAAGGTGAAGGAAATGTTTGATTCCAGTCAGATGGAGTCAGAATACTGATTTGGACAAAGTTATAAACAATTATTGCTAAAAGAACATTTGGACAAAGAATAAGGACACAAAGATCAGACGTGGAGAATCAGAAACAAACACTGATGAAATAAACAGAGCGACAGCAGAGACCTGAACTAGACTGGTTTCAGCTGGAATAATGGGAATACTGGTCTGTTTACAGGTTCATCTCAAAGAGACTAAAGGCTCCTTTAGACTGAACAACAACAACAACTGCTGCATTGTGTCACATTGTACAGACGGCTGTAATAAAATCTGGGTCACAATCTGTCGGACTGTACGATCAGACTGATGAAGACACGGTGAATCATAACGATACGATGTAAATGGAAAAAAGAAACATCATCAGTTTGATGCTCTGATGTCACACTAACTTCTTTTGTTTCAGCTCCATCGGTTTGGTTTTTTATGGACGTTTGAAGGAGAACGAGTCTATTTTCCCTTTAAACTTTATTTAAAAAAACGACACTTATGTAACGTCGTATTCTGATTGGTTGGTTTGTGGATGTGAGTGGAAGCAGCGTTCACATTGTGATGATTTATCACCTTAAACTGAAAGACGTTTGTATGAAGTTGTTAAAGTGTTTCTGGTTAGTTTGTCTTCTACACAAATAGAAATAAAAGAAGAAGAAGTGAAAGTCTGCAGGTCAGTGTTCAGTATGTAATAAATAACTGTTAAAACATGAAAAAGCTCTTAATGATGCGACGTTTGAGCTGCGTTCAACATGTTTGTTCGGATTCATCACACTGAGAACAAACACAATCAGCAACTTTAACGTCTGTTCATCAGCGAAGCTTCATAACTGGATTCATTTGATCTTTTAAAGATGATATTTAACGAGATATTACTCTACACTCAGCACATATTACAAGATTTTAAAAAGCTTAACTGTTGGAAGTTTGACTATTGATTATAATCCAATCGATCAGCAAAGATTTACACTAATGATGCTTTTAAACAGCATCAAAAACTATTAAAAAGTGTAAAAGGTCAAATTTCTTGTTACGCAGTTTGGTCAGTTTGTATTTTTAAGTCACTGTGTTGATTCAGTGGATAAAATATTATTTATTAATCAGCTGTAATCTCTCAGGACCTCAAACTATGTACAGTAACATGAATTTATTGATACTATTACAGTTTTATTGAAACCATTCAGACTCCTCGTCCTTTGATTTTAACCACAAGACGTTAAAATCAAACGTCTCAGTGACACACTGAACTGCTGAAAGCTGAAGAACAAAAACATCTTGAAAGGAAGGATGTGTGATGATATCGTTCAAAGGAAGAGCTGACGAAGTTCTTATTTTGTAGATGTTTATTAGACGATGGCCATCGGGTCCATTCCATGTACAAAGATGGTCTGGGCACCGTACCCCTGTCGGTGCATAACTTATATAGGGTTACACATCTGTATCTTTTCACATGAATAACATAGGTTTTCCATGGGCACTAGGTCAGTTGGGAGCCATCCATCAAGTAATTGACAGCTACCTCACAACATATTATGTGTCACAACGTACCACATCTGGACCAGTTCCAATCTTGACCATGGATCCATTATTTGTATCTCTAAGGTCCTCCAAAGGGCTATACCATATTACCTAAGGTGACACTCTGAAATATTTATGTCACATGTCCAACACCCAAAATCAGTAAAGTACATAGAGTCAGATAAAAATCATACTAACACATC
Organism: Thunnus albacares; assembly: GCF_914725855.1. NCBI lineage: Eukaryota > Metazoa > Chordata > Actinopteri > Scombriformes > Scombridae > Thunnus > Thunnus albacares. Next base: position 28,846,129 of record NC_058121.1, on the reverse strand, counting down.
TTCAGCATCAAAATCCTATTTTGTATATTAAAGATTAAACATTTAACAGATTTAACATCCTGCTGAGGGAAGTGAAGGCTGTTTTTTTTACTAAAATGTCTCCCAGAATAACATGAGCATCACGTTACTGAATGAGGTGAAAATGTTTTCTAACATGAATTTTATTCAGTTATAAACATAAACTGATTAGATCATCTGCTGGCAGTGAAGAGAAGAGTCAGCTGGGATCAGAGGTTTGTCTCTATGACTTATTGATTATCTGATCTGATCTTTACTGTCGGATCAGCTGAGTCATCGCTTCATTTTAAAAATCTTTAAAAACTTTCATGTGCAGACAAACATTTTTATTACTTAATACTGTTGTGTTTTGTTGTTTTTGATTGTTTTAGATCTGTTTCATTAAGCATCTTATACATGTTTTACTGCATTTTACTGTATATTTGTGTTTTTAAAGAAACAGAAACATCACATTAACATACATGATGTTTATCATGTTCGTTTAGCATTTTAGCATGCTAACATCTGTAAATCAGAAATATAGTTTTTCAGATATTTAGTCATAAACCAAATTACAGCACAAATCTTCTGATGGAAGATGGAATCACCAGATTTATTACAGTTTATCCTGAGAGGGGCATAAACACCTGGAACAAATATCAAAGCAATTCATCCAATAATTGATTAACGTCATGGTGGAAGAAGTCAGAGGATCATCAGGATTCATCGTCTGGTCACCGTGAATGTCGTCGAGATATTATTGAGTCTGCAGCAGTTTGTTGGACTGACGACGCCGTCCTTTCTTACTCCCAATAAATATGCAAATGCTGCAACAAAAATTGTAAATGAATTCAATTCTAAACACAAGAAAACCTGCGAAACTCAAGCGTGTGAAGACATTTAGTAACAACAGCAGTGTGTTGATACAGCGTCATGTCATCCCTGACGTTCCCCTGCTGGCCCTCAGCTCATGTCTCGGCCCAGCAGAGGAGAGAAATGAAAAAGGTGAAGATGACACACACACACACACACACACACACACACACACACACACACACACTCTTGAGCTGATGTGGGTTTTTGAAGACCGGCTCTGATCTCGGTTCTGTAGTTTCTGGTTTTTCGGGCAGTTGGATTGATTTGTCGTTTATGCATAAAAAGAAAAAATGACTCCAGACACAAAGAGAAACGGTGTCGAACCCTAAAATTGTTTCATGTTTTTGTGATTCTTTTTTCACACTTCCCCTGTCTCTGTCGGTCTGAGCCAGAAGAGCCATTTTGTTAATAGAGTGCAACAACTGTTTACAGCTGAACATCTGTTGATGTTTTCAAAGAGACGAAGCAAAAAATGCTGCGCAGATCCAAATGCAATTACTGTTTGACTACAGCTCCATTAATTAAAACTAGCTGAGGAGCATCATGCATCACAAGTAGGTTTTTCTATTTGGAATATCTCTAAAAGCATTTAGGTGATGATACAGGCGTCTCACAACACTGTCAGATATATCATTCTAGCAATAAGTGCTTGTGCCTTAATGCCAAAACGGCTCATTTGCTGCATTCAGAAACGATCCGTGAAAGTTTGCTGAACTGCCCTCCTGATGTTAGAATACAGTTAAAGTTTGGCAACAACTAGCTAGTTCAGTCTCTCTTAAACAGAAGCATAATGTTCAAAAACACTTCCTGTAAAGCATAAATCTCACCTTTAATATCCAGAACAGACTCACTGTTTTCATGTGTGCAGTAGTGAGATTATGCTGTTTATATGATTGTGAAGGTGACCTGTTTACATGTGTCATACAGTCACAGCTGTGACGCTTTGTTTACCTCCTGTTGTTATGTTCTATTATGATGAACACATGAGAGCTCTGGTTAACCTGATTTATTACTGGTTTTATTCTTCTGTGCACGTCACCACGTAGAACTCCTCAAACGTCCAGAAATGTTGTTTCTTCTTTGTTTTGTTTTCTGTGTTTCCATCATCACGTTTGTCACCACTGCAGCACCTGTAGCACATCATCAGAGTCTCAGTGCTTTAACTCAGGTGTCTGCATGACCTGACTGGCCTCAAATAATGTGAGTAAGATCAGATAATCCACATATCTGACTGTGTTTACATGGGTTCATGCCTGTCGCATTATTGCCTTAATTGCATTATAATTGAATTATTAGTGAGCATGTAAACGTAGACATCGTCACTACGACTGCAGCTCTCAGCAGCTGTAGTTGATGTGGGTGTTTTTATGTTCTCCAACTACAGGAGCAGTAATGAACCCGTCACTGCTTAGCGGACCAGAGTGAGATGAAGAAAACACCTCTCTCAAAAAACTTCTGGGGCTCTACTGGAATATCTTTGCATGATTTATAGTTAAAAAACTCAGCCTCTGTCTGAAACAGCTCCTGTCTCTTTAAGGCCCGCCTCCTGATGAGCCCACTCTGTTCTGATTGGTCAGCTTCCCGCAGACCTCCAGCAGTGAAGCAAACAAACAATAGTATCAGGATTTCACTTCTTTTACTGGCTCTTTACTCCAAATGGAAACTTCTCATTTACATGTTTGTGCGAAATATGAACATAATCAACCGGGAACAACGTCAGCAACAAAGTTTACAGACCGGACGGGCATCTGTGGGCACATGTGAACAATCTGACGTCATCACGACGAAGAAGAAGAGCTAAGAGCAGGTTGAAGCCCTGGTTTTTGACTTGCAGGGAGGATTTTACATACGTTCATCTCAAGTGTTTGACCTCTGACCATGTTTAACATAAACGTCTGACATCATAACAGTATAACAGTAAACAACACAAAGCCTGAAATGTTTCCTTTAAATGTCCTTAAAATAAGGAAATAATGAAGCCGTTCTAAACTGAAAGGTTAGAAGTAAAGTTAAGGCTCAGTGGTTTCAGTTGTGACTGATTCTTACTTAAATAAATGTGGATATTTGGAAAATTCCTGCACGAACTGATTGTTTGAGAAGAAGAATGATCTCTTTTAATGTTGCATCAGGTGAGTAAAGGATAAATTAGGGAACAAATGCAAATGAGGTGATGATGATTATGAGTTACTGTAAATAAAACCAACAGTTGTTCTGCAAATGGTATTTTATATTCCAATTTTCTCTTTAATTTTTAGATTCTTGATTGTTTTATTTTATTTTCTACACTGTTTTTATAATAAAAAAAGATAAATACATCAGATTTTCTTGTGTAAAAAAGTAATGATTCTTATTTACGGTGTTGTTTTGGCTCCAGTACATGATGAGTAATCAGGAAAGATTATCATCATGAGCTTTTGTCTGTTCCGTTTCCTTACGAGAGGCTGTATTGATGACCAGCGTTATCAGTCCCACACAGGTCTGTGGTGTCATACTGGACACCGGACTCATTGTGTGTTTGTGCGGTTCGTCAGCAGATATGAGTGTACATAGATTGAACCCGTGACCTCTGACCTCCTCACTGAAGCGGCAGGTCATTTCTCTGACCTCTCGAATCTTTACTGTGTGTGTCTGTGTGGATTTTTATCTATTTTAGCACACATGTATCACTGTTGTCACCCCATTTGTTACCCTTGGGGCAAAGAGTTGTCATGGGAAGTGTGTGTGGACTGCAGCTGATAAACTGACGTGTGTGTGTGTGTGTGTGTATGTGTGTGTGACTAACAGGCACCATAGAAAACCACTACAGAAGCCGATATATCAGTGCAGCACTGTTTGCACGTCACATGTTTCTTCCACTCTGCTTTGAGAAAGGTCAATGAGAGGAGAAGCATCATTAGCTGAGCACCGACTTCTCCACTAGTGATATGAATAAACTCAGAGAAAATGACAGAGGGGCTGGTTGGAACATGATGGATGGTGGAAGATGAGGATATAATAACCACAGTGTGACATTAGAGCCATTTTCATTGTGAACAGTCCATCTTATCATGGAGAAGATTTTAAGAGAACGACCTTCGTTGTTCCATTAAAAAACATCAGAATGATCCTTGACTCCCTGTTGAATTAAACATTCACTGTATCCAGTAAGTTTAGACTGAAATACAAACCTTCCTATTTGTTAATAACATGAGTAGCTCACTGTTCTGTGTCCTTGTTGAATAATACAGTCAATTCTTATTCTAGCTGCAACCCAGTCGCCAGAAGAAAACGTTGGCAGTGAACGTTTCTGCAAACCACAGAAACGTTGACTATATACATTTCAACACGTGAATTACGTATCATATCAACATTTCTACAAACGTAGCATATTAACATTTCTACCTGTTGAATAATGATGTTTTATGGTGTGACGACGCTGTGGTTCAGGTCTGGTTAGGTTTAGGGGAAAGATCATGGTTTGGTTTAAATAAAAATAAAAAATAAAATAAAAACAGCCGATGTCTCACTAAAAAAAAAGCCAGTTTTCTCGCCAGAAAAATGGCTGCAAATGTCCTGACGTCTCGCCAAAAACACCCGTTTTAGTCGGTTGAAACGGGAAGTGGACATTGGTGTCGGTTTCGAGGTGGTCTCGAACCGTGTTCTCTGCTGATTTCCAACTTGCTGCCAAGAAACTTACTAACCGTCCACCTGCCCCTCCTCCTCCTATACAGGAAAGATGAACTCATATAGATCACATGTGAACTACGTCACTTTAGAAATGTTGAGCTGATACATATTTTGGAAATGATGATATTATACGTTTGTAGAAATGTTAATATGCTACGTATTTCACACGTTGAAACGTAGATATTCAACGTTTCTGTGGTTTGCAGAAACGTACAGTGCCAACGTTTTATTCTGGCGACCAGGCTGTTAGCTGTGTTTGGATTATTCATACTGGGGATAAAAAGAGTGACAAGAATGACATTTTTCAGCCTCACATCATCTGCAGTGCCAGCAAGCAGATGGTGCAACAAGGTAGAATCTAGTAATGCACGAATTTTGGGTACAAGACTGGATATGACATGTTATTAGATCTGTATTCTTCTTGGAAAATCTGTTTTCCATCTCTGAAATGATCCTGTCAAGGATGTCGAGCAGGATCTTTTCAGAGACTGACAGGCGTGATGGTGGGATCATCAGGATCTTTATGACCTGCAGTCCAGAGCACGACACTTTCACCAAGCGATGTCATCCTTCTTCTCTTTGAAGGATGTGAATCATCAGCAGCAGGTGCCTGAGGAAGCTCCGTCCAGCAATCATCTGTACGGGCGTCTTTTAAGGACTCCAGTGATGCACCAACAACCAGACGAGCAGTACACACTAGGGGTGTGCCCCAATACAAATATGTTATTCGGCAAAGCACAAATAGTGGGGGGTTTTTTTACCAATATTTGTTTCATACAAATATTTTACAAAATAATTTGTTTTCAGGAAGAAAAAAATACATGTCAAATACCAGCACACAGGTCGGTTACATCACTATCTCAGTGTCTCTCCTCTGCTCCGCTGTGACGTCTATCAGCAGGTCTCAATGAGGGGAGTCACATCCACCTGCTACATGACGCACATTTCCTAATTTGCACATCGCTCCAGAAGTTGGGGGTGTTCCCCAGAGATAAAGCTGAACTACTGACACCAGAAAAGTGCTCTTAAAGACTCTCCATAACCTGTTGTTCCCCTTTTCCTTTCCACAAAGTTAGGTTGGAAAAAACAGGCAATAAATGAAAAGTGCAAAGCAAGAATCACCTTCGAAGTTCTTCCCTACACGTTACACACTGTGCTGTCTCTGTGTTATGGGTGTATAAATAGGTAGTCAGCGCAGTCGTCTATGATCTGGGAGACTCCAGTTGGAGACCCGGTGTGGGGACCTCCTTCATAAGGTAGTTTATTCATAAACACTTATTGTAACACTTTAATTTTCTAAAATTAAAAGCGTAATAAAAACAACAACAACAGGATTTTTATTCAAATACAAATACAAATAATTTGCTGCCCCAACAAATACAGATACAAACACAAATACTGGGCTCTCTGCACATCCCTAGTGTACACATCCACAGACTGAGACTGTAGAGTTGCATTCGCTGGTTTAAGCAGCCACACTAGAAATCTGCCAATCTCAAAGAAATGATGCGTCTGAACTTGAATTAACAGGCCTGACGCCTTCGTGCACAAATCCACTGTGGCATCATCATCCTCCACTGAGATCTCTGACAGGACAAGACGGTCTTCATTCTCAGCAGTGCAGCTTGTTGAATCATAACGGCTTGTCCAGGGAATTTCAAACAGTCTTTGGAGACGAGGAGCATCATACTATTCTGACACATAGTGGAGACGGAGGAAGTTATCCTGGGAACTACAGAGGTCGAAAAAAAACCAACCACTCAGTGTAACTAGTGTTCATAACAGTAAATATATGGAATATATCTAACAAGCTTCTTTTGAAGCAACGCTTGCACACCACGTCGTTCTCACTCTGCTTTGAGAAAGGTCAATGAGAGGAGAAGCATCATTAGCTGAGCACCGACTTCTCCACTAGTGATGTGAATAAACTCAGAGAAAATGACAGAGGGGCTGGTGGGAACATGATGGATGGTGGAAGATGAGGATATAATAACCACAGTGTGACATTAGAGCCATTTTCATTGTGAACAGTCCATCTTATCATGGAGAAGATTTTAAGAGAACGACACCTTCGCTGTTCCATTAAAAAACATCAGAATGATCCTTGACTCCCTGTTGAATTAAACATTCACTGTATCCAGTAAGTTTAGACTGAAATACAAACCTTCCTATTTGTTAATAATATGAGTAGCTCACTGTTCTGTGTCCTTGTTGAATAATACAGTCAATTCTTATTCTACCTGTGTTTGGATGTTATTCATACTGGGGATAAAAAGAGATAATTAAGTGCAGCTAAACATGTCCAACATTCTGATTTTTGAGTGTTGTGTTGATGGAGATGCAGAAATATTTATTGAAACTCAGGAACAAGGAGGACTGACGACTCAACAGGACTTAAATACACGGGGTCTGATTACAAACTGAACACAGGTGAGTGAAACAAGACTCAGGTGAAACACATGAAGCAATCAACAAAGGCGGGAAAACACAGGAAGTAAAGGTAACAAAACACAAGGAGAAAACATCTCCAAATAAAATAGATAGACTGAGGAAGACACTGGGAGCAGGGCACACAACAGAAACACAGAGAAAACCAAATCCCAGATCAACACAATCCAACCGAAGATGCAAGAAAGTCTCCCAAAGTCATGAAGAAGAAAATACACAATTGGGTAGAGACTTGATAATCAAGTGATGTCTGGGAACAACCCCTTGATCAACAAGATGCCAACTGTGTGTCTTTCTTGCCTTTGACCCCTGCTGATTTAACCTGTTTGATCCTGTCTGAATGCAGCACCCCTTCCTGTTTTTGCCCCCTTGATTTCACCTACCTTAAACCAACCCTAACCCTAACCTTAGAGTCCCTAACCCTAACCCTAACCTTAGAGCCACCTAACCCTAACCTTAGAGCCCCCTAACCCTAACCCTAACCTTAGAGCCCCTAACCCTAACCCTAACCTTAGAGCCCCTAACCCTAACCCTAACCTTAGAGCCACCTAACCCTAACCCTAACCTTAGAGCCCCTAACCCTAACCCTAACCTTAGAGCCCCTAACCCTAACCCTAACCTTAGAGCCCCTAACCCTAACCCTAACCTTAGAGCCACCTAACCCTAACCCTAACCTTAGAGCCCCTAACCCTAACCCTAACCTTAGAGCCACCTAACCCTAACCCTAACCTTAGAGCCACCTAACCCTAACCCTAACCTTAGAGCCCCTAACCCTAACCCTAACCTTAGAGCCCCTAACCCTAACCCTAACCTTAGAGCCACCTAACCCTAACCCTAACCTTAGAGCCACCTAACCCTAACCCTAACCTTAGAGCCACCTAACCCTAACCCTAACCTTAGAGCCCCTAACCCTAACCTTAGAGCCACCTAACCCTAACCCTAACCTTAGAGCCCCTAACCCTAACCCTAACCTTAGAGCCCCTAACCCTAACCTTAACCCTAACCCTAACCTTAGAGCCCCTAACCCTAACACTAACCCAAAAGAACAAAAAACCACAAAGAGTCCAAACAACAAACAGAAAGTCCAGGCAGGACGTGAGAGTAACAGACGTTCATTTATATGTAAAAGTTCTGCACTGCAGCTTTAATCCAGCAATAGAAAACGTGTCAGTAACTAAATGCAGTTTAGTTTAAGCAAATGTCTTTCATCTTTTCATGCTAATGCAGAATTATCCGGCCTTTACGTCTCAGCTTGCTTGGTATTAATGTGGTCTTAGCCGGCTGACAGCGGCACATTCAATCTTGAGCTGCACAATTAAAGCAGCCTCAAATCTCAGCACTGATTAGTTTAACACTTACCTACACTGCTATTTAAACACTTCACTAATGGAAGGATTTCCACTTAATTAATATCACCATTAGTAACAATGAGCTGATGTGATAGCTGACCTTCAGGGCTTATGGTAAGAAAATGTCCTTTACGCTGTCTAAAGCTCACACCTGGAACATTTTATTAAACAGACAGTTTTTCTGAGCTGAAATGGATCTCAGATCATTTTCATTATTCATTATTTGTTTTTGAAGTATATAAATAAAATGTTTCTAGTTTTCAGCTTTAGACAGTGTGAATTATCTCTTTTTTGAGGGGGTTTTTTCAGCACCATGTTTCTCAAAACTTTTACACAAGTATGAAGAAGGATGAAGTTTTGATGACCTCGAAGGCTGAGACTTAGCAAACAACAACTAACTTACTCAAAACTGATGTGTTTATATTCCTCAGTTACTGAGAAACATGTTTGTTAGTAAGTCAGTAACCTGCATCTCTCTGTCAGAGTTGATCTCACCACATTAAAGAACCAGAGACCTCTGACATCAGTGGAAGTTCGGTATTGACTCTGTGTGGTTAAAGTTTAACACTAACCTTCTCAACACCAGTGAAGTGTTGACTACATGGCAGCTCTTGCAGATGCCCTCAGTGGTAACACTATAAATGTACTTATGCATAATTTACTCTTTACACTGGAGAAGTATGAATAATTCTATCCTATGAATTTTTTGCTGTAGAAATTGATTAGTTGAAGAGTGAGAGAGGAAGAGTGTGAGCAGGCTGACCATGAACTGACACAGTTACAGTCAATATAGTGAAAACTAGTTTAACAACTATTATTATCATTCATGGTTTCTATTAGCACAGTTTCAACCAGAGTTAATTGATTGTCACATTAGAGCTGCTTTTACATGTGGAGAAAAACAACTTAAGTTTGATTAAGTCAGACATTGAACATGCAGTCTACCCGCCCCAAATATGTTTATCTGAATTTATATGAATTGGAAGTTTGCATGGGGATGTAAAAGTGCTTCTAGGAAATGTAATATTAGAAAATATACATTTAAATATATATGTTGTACATGCAAGCAGCAGTAAAACCCAACAACACAGCATGAAGGACTTTACAGAGACCAGAAAGGTTTTGGCTGAAGCTTATTTCAATAATCATCATCATCAATCAACATTAGATAGAAATTAACAATATTCCCTCCATACTAAAGCTGCCATTCTGATCATATGTTTTTAAATTTGTTCATTGAATTCTGAACTCCAAAAGTGCCACGGTATGTTTTTATCAAATTAACTTTTAGACATTGTTTACTACAGCATTAAAAACCAGATAATAGAAATAAAACAGATAAACAGCAGAGGTCGAGTCAACTTGACCAAAACAGCAAAGGAGCAAAAACAACATGATTTAGTAAAATAAAAAAAAATCAAAATAAAAGAAATACACAAACTGAGTAGAGGAGCTCTCCAACCAGCAGACAATAATCCAATAAAATAAAGAAATACATAATGTATGTAGAAGAAAATATAATACAAAAAGACCATAACGCAACACAAGACAACTTATACTAAATCAAGGACAGATGATAGAATAAACATATAAGTAGCTAAAATATGTGGAAAAAATAACAAATAAAATACAACATGAATACAATAAAAACATGGCAGCAGGAATATTTACTTACTATTATGTTTCCTTCTTTATATAAATACAAAATGAGACCAAACTCAAGAGAAATTCTCTTTGTATTTATTAGTCCTCATAATCAATTCAGTTATTTTTATGCATTCAGCAACATCAGGCTTTGTTTGACTCTCCTACTGTTACCTTACAGCAGCTCTGATGGTCCGAGACACCAGTCTGGAAATGGTTTGTGCAACCACATAAATTTTAGATATTTTTCTTTCTCGTCCTTTACAGGGAGAGTAAAAAAGAAAAGTTGTCTTGTGCAGACTTTACACATGTATTCCAACACCAAATGTTATATTCCATTGTCAGGGAGGGTGAAACAGAAGCTCATCTTACCAGAGTCTCACCTTAGTTACCTGAATTCTTAAATCTTCACTTGTTTGCTTCCAGTTTTTGGTCAGAACCGCATGCTGATCTCATGTCCTGCAATAATCCCTCAACTCAAATCCCAAACTCCCTCAGTAAACTACCTCGCCTGCAAATCCACAGCTCCCAACTCGTTCAAGGCTTACTATGACTCTCCAACCTTGGCTGCCAGCTCAGTGTGTCTAAGCCTCTTCCTTCCATCTCGCACATCATCTCCTCCTGCCGAGTGTAACGGTCCACAGAGTGCTGGACCACACCAAGTCGGGTCCCGACACGAGTATCTGTGCAAAGACTACTGTCGGCCATGACTGCTCACTGCTCACACTCCTCCATCCCTAAAAGTCAATCCTTCATCCTTCTGCATCCTCAGACTGTCGGACTTTCAGGAAGACAAACTTTTCTTCCTGGATTTAAGTGTTGGGCCACTACGACACCGTCTGTTACACTTAATATTAGATCTGAATCAAAAAACTGTTCATGCACCACACTGTAAATGTGCTCCATGTTTTACCAGATGAATAGATTAATGGATGTATAATGTATTGATGGTCATCTGTCAACATTAATATGATTTTTAGGAGCTTTAAAGCTGCTAGTTTAGTTAGTTACAGTAGTTACCACGTGAACATTCATTTATTCATTCATTAGGGTTAAACTGAGCTAAATGGCTTGAAAATTTTAACATTGTTTTAACAGCATTTAATAATAATTACTATATTTAAATGTGAAGCATCTTCTAAACGTTGTCTTTTAAAAAATCTTGTTTTTAATGTTCCTATTTTTTGCATCTGTCTTCTTATGATTATCATCAGTTTAATCTGTTTTGAAGCACATTTTATTATAATTAGTATAAGAAGTGCTATAAAAAGTTATTATCACACGGACTGTCACCACTCATTAGTTAAAACATAAAAACATAAAAACAAAGAGTAGAAATCAACAGGATAACTTAAAAACAATCCATTATAAACCATTAAGTGGTGCCTGCTAGCCTGGTTCTAATCCTCTAGATCTAGTTCTCCACTTAGAAACACAACTTTGATCTGAGTTTTGCAGGCAGGATTAAAAATGGGGACATACTCCCGTTACCTGCTAGCTACCTCGCTAAATCCATGAATGATAATGACAGAAAAATGTACACAAAAATGGTGATGAAGATGGTTGGAATGGACGCAGCTGTACAGGTTGTCGTTCGTTAGTTTACAGGAAAAACAACTCTTAAATTGACATATTTCTTCAGTTGCCATGACAAACAACAACCACCACAGCAGCTTCATTGTTGTGCCAAAAGTGGCATAAAGAGGCTGGTGGTTTGTAGTTGTTTACAGTGTTTAAGTTTAAAGTACAGATGTGAAAGAGACTCACAGACGCTTTCAGAAGCATTTTCAGACTGAATCTGAAAAACTGAACCGAGCACAAATTTCTTCACTAAAATGATAAAATGTTTGCATATGATGAGCTGGTTGATTAGACGTATTCATTCCAGATTGTTTATTCGAATACATTAACTAACTACTGATTCTAACAAGAGTTTTTGATGAGATCTCACACAAGTAGACATGATTAGGACATTTATGGCATGAAATAGAAAACATCATGAGAGTGAAAGCTGGTAACGCTGGTTTAACACTGACGTCACATGACTTGACATATACAGAAGGTCATATTCACTCAGGCTGGACTTTACTTTATGAGAAATTTGCTTTATATTGATTATCTGCAGTAAAAGATGACAGTAAAACCTTTATATTTCTAACTGTATTCATCTATATTGGCTTTGATAAATTAAATATTTCATATGTATTTGTTCATCTTTGAAAACTGAACAGAAACCAGTCACTGCTGGTTCTGGTGAGTGGGAGGTCACACCAAAGGTCAGATATGTTTGTTTGTAATTAATCGTTTATGTGTCTTCGTTTGCACTGATTCAAACATCGACATCAACCATTAATCTGTTACGTACGAGGGACGATCTAAAAGGTTCTTGTAAGCAACCTTTTTGGTAAACTACTTTCTGTTGTCGACTCAAACACTAACAGCAACTGAGGGATCAATATTATTGAGACAACTTTTCTCTAGACTTGCCTGAGGAATGTAAAAGAGGAGCGAGAACACCTGGAAGAAGGCGGAGAGGCCGGCGTAGTGCGGTACGACGGAGGGTTGGTGCTCGTGGATGTAGACCACCTCTACTGACTGTGATTTTAACAAACATCTGCTGTCTCCCCAAAGCAACTCACGGAGCTTCAGACTGCTGTGAGGAACCTCTCTGAGTACAGGGAGAGTTGTTTGATGTGGCTTTAAGAGATGATTGACAGCTCTTCACTTTGGGCCACAGGGTTTAACGACCCTGTAAGACTGGACCGTGATTCTCAGAGACTCTTGTTGTTCGGAGGACATCGAGCTGTTATTCCCGTCATTTAGACCTTTCTACCTGCCCAGGTAGAGAGTGTTTGTCAGTGTTGTATATGTTCACTAACACCAAGACTGCAGCAGGTGTAATATATGACACATTGCTCCCGATGCACCTAAGCTCAGAGACTTCAATGGCTGTTCCATAAAGAATGAACTGTAACTTTTACCAAGACGTTAATTAACCCACAAGAGAGGAGACAACGCTTGACCAGTGCTTGGTAATATTAGAGAAGAAAGAAGAGAAGAAAAGCTTGTTCATAAAAAGATCAATCCATGAAAGGCAGCTGGTCCTGACAGGATTAGAGGTAGAGTTCAGGAGGAGTGAAGGGAACAACTTCGTCCTGTGTTTGAACAGCTTTTTCAAATGTCACTTGATACAGACCTCAACTCGCTCATAGTGCCGCTACCAAAAATGTCAAAACCGTCTCTTTTAAATGATTATTGACTAGCTGCTTTAACATCCAGTGTATTGAAAAGCCTCCAGAGGATTATTTTAAACCACGTCCTCAGGGAAGTGACCTCTTACAGTTTGCATATAGGAATGGGAGTATAGAGGATCATCTTTTGTATATGCTGCATGATATGTATTGTCATCTTGATCGGCCCAAACAATATGCTTGTGTTCTTTTTGTAGATTCTTCGTTGGTGTTTAATACTATCAGACCTCATATTATGATGGAGGAAATAGTAACATCATCAGGTGGCAGTGTCTCCTATTATTACTAATACTGGGGCTCCACCAGGGAGCGCTATTTCCCCAGTTTTATTTACCCTCTAAACAAATGAATGTAGAAGCAACACATCTGATCATGTTACTATTAAATTTGCTGATGACACGGCAATCGCAGGTTTGATTTAAGATGATGATGAAACCAGCTGCCTACCTATCTATCTATCTATCTATCTATCTGGTTCCTACACATTAAGTCCATACTCCAGACTTCTCGGTAGATTTTTCAGGCCATATTTGACCTCCGAGTACAAATATCTAGATGTTTAATATGCAAATAAATGGTTTTAAAATCCTCCTGTCAACTTGTATTTTACATTCTGACTATATATGCTATTATGTTGCCAAAGAAGAAGAAGATTGTAGTCAAGTACAATTAACAACAAACCCAGACAAGTTCAATGCACAGCATTTTATTCAAGCTGCAATGCTAAAACAGTTCAATGTTATTCAGTTTCTGTCAGATGAATTTAAATAACTTTGTACCTTCAACTGCTACAGTAACAGAAGAGATGCTCATGTAAAATTCAGCAGGAAACTAGAAAACAGAACTACAGTCTATTGACTTTGCTTCATTGGCTGTTAGATGGAGTAAAACATAAAACATAAACACAGTTAATAAAAATAACTATAACTAAAGTCAAATAATAATTAGTAATCATACATTAAAATAATGACTTTTGAGACCTTAAAATGTACAGAAGAACAAAATGTAAAATCATCAGTCACAAAAAGTTTAAGAACATTCTCCTATTAATGTGTTTTTACCCTCAAACCTGCTCTCTAAAAATACAAAGTGTTGTGTGAACCACTGTGGGACTGTGCTAAACTATTGTCGTGGGAAATCTTCAGATGGGCCAGAAATCGTCAGGTCACCCACAACTTAGAAATTAATGCAACACTTGTTATGAAAAAGACTCCAAAGAATTCACTGGAACAGGTTTACTGTGCATCAAGTGAAATACAGAGCAGACTGAGGCCTTGATGATCCGGGACAAAGAACCTGAAACTGAATGAGAAACCAACATCTTATATATTATTTTGTGACCCCTCCTGTGGTGGAGCCAATCAGGGCTCCATCTAGCTTTTTACCAGTTTCATCTGGCTTGAAAACAATGGTGTCAGAATTCCCCCAGATAACCAAACTGTCATATTACTGATTAACACATTAATTGACTCCCCTGGGTACTGTCTTCACCACACGATACCCTCAAAGTTTCTTCCTTTCATTGATTGTCTTTTCAATGTCATGTTTCATTAGCTCTTCTTCTTCATCTTCTGCAGCTTTCCCGAGGGCATTTCATCACACAGATCTTGTCGTTGACTTCTGCTTCAACTGAAAGTTCATCTGCAGATGTCAGAAGTGAATTTATGTTGGTCTGAAACTCTCCTCATCTTGAGTTGGTCCATCTCATCCTGCAATAAATTCTGTTTGTGTGTCCTCCCTCTTCTTCTTCTCCTCATCAAGCTTCACATGGTATCTCATGGTATCAGCCAGCAGACTGTAGTAGTTCTTCATCCCTACATCAACCACACGGTGCAGGTGGTCTACTATCACCTGCTGGGCAATCAAGGTTCTAACAGAGAACCCTCTTTCCACAGAAGTCTGATTCATTGGACAGCAGGAGAACCTTTTGGATAATTTCCCACAGATCTGTGAGTGGATGCTCTTTGGCCAGTTGAACCTGTTATGTTGGCATAATCATCACATCTGGCTAGGGAGTCCTTAAAAAGCCAATAAAGACAATTTACATTGTGTTCAATGTCCTAAGTGGCTGCATTGCTGCCAGCTTTAAGTGCATTGTGCATTATATGTAGTCCACAGTTCCCCATGTCGAGGAGTTTGGAGCCAATCTCCTCTTCCAAGTCCCTGGACAGAATGTTGAACAGCTTCCAGTTTACATTTGGTCCATCCACTGACAGCTGCAGTATGCCGTGAATCCCAACAGGGTTGTAGTTGATGTGTTGGGGTTTGTAGAGGTCATCAGCACATACATGTCCAAGAAAATGAGCATTGGAAAAACCTTGTGCTTTCACAGTCTCCATCCCAGAAGCATATGTGCACATCTAGTTGTTCTGACAGGAGGAAGCGGTTCAAATTCTTGTCAAAAAGTCAAACGTAGTCACCAACAGATTTCACTTCTGACAAAAGTAGTGATGAGAAATGTGGTGCAAAGGTTGTCGGGTAAGCTGCTTTGTCATCGCCACAGGTGAACCTGGAGGCATAAGATGAAAAAGGGTCATCAATCCCAGTACAGCTGCTGAAGGAGCTTCTCCATGACGCCCAGTTCCCCACTGGTCCACTCACAAAGGTCCTCATTGAGTTACTGGATGTAGCTTCATAACAGCTTCACATCCAACAATTATGAATAGTTAGACACCAGAATACTCACTGAATGACATCCTAGATGATAATAGATGGCATGTCAGTGTACTGCAGTGTAGCCCACATCATAAGATTATTAATTAAAATGTTAATATTGACTCGTGCATTTTATTGTTTGTGCAAATTAACAAAACTACTACTGTTTACTTCAACTGACTGAATTCCTTCTTATTTCGCTTTGACCCAGAAGCTGTAGTGCAGATGAACACAGTAGTTATAAGACACTGACGCCAAATGGTGAAAATATAACACTACAAATTAAGAGCCTTGACTTCAGCTGGATCATCTGGGTAGTAAGCTCACCAGCGACTGCAGAAGCAGCTGATTTGACTACAGCTACTACTGTTGCAGCTGTAAATACTCCACATTCCCACCAGCAATGTACACAACACTACATGTTAAACCATGCCATGTAGTTTACTCACTGACACTATATATGCAGCTAACAGACCAGACAGATGCATTCAAATCATTATCTGGGTGATGAACTGCGGTGATTAGCTAACGTTAGCTTCCAGATAACGTCAGCTTGTCATGTGACGGATCGACTGACTGGCTCCAGTTCTCAGCGTTCATCATTTGGTGCGTTGGCGGGCTGATTACTTGTAGAGGATGCTGTGACAAGACGAAGTCGTGGCAGTGGCCACCTCGCCCATTTTGGAGATGATGAGTGATTTTACACAGAGTTTGCATCTAGCTTTCTTTTCCCATTTAGATTCCTTATCAGCCTTTATATTTAGGATTGTCAAGTCAGCCTTCGGAAAACTTGCATTTACCCACCGCGGCTGTTGAATCCACACTCCTACACAGAAAGATGGATGACGTTCTACTGTCAAACATCTCTGCGTAAAAAGGAAGTAAACTAACTGGTGCTACCTGTACTCATATTATTTTCCCTTAATATGTTGAATAAGTAATATTATATTATTGTTCCACCCATATTGTTTAGTCTCTTTTATAAATAAGAACCGAAAATGAGTTGAAAAAAGTTAAATAATTAAATTTTTACAACATCTGTGCAGCTTTGTTTATTCTACTTCTTGCCCTGCATTCGATGACATGGAAACATTCAGGCTGCTGCTGCAAACACCATGAAAAAAATTATATTTTAGAAAACAGAATAGTGGAAATAGTCTGGTAACATAAATCATTTTCCACATCCAGATCTATCTATCTATCTATCTATCTATCTATCTATCTATCTATCTATCTATCTATCTATCATCTATCTATCTATCTATCTATCATCTATCTATCATCTATCTATCTATCATCTATCATCTATCATCTATCTATCTATCTATCTATCATCTATCTATCATCTATCTATCTATCTATCTATCATCTATCTATCTAATGCAGTATGTCTCCAGCTTTCCAAAGCTTTTAAATAATCCGTTACTTTAGTATCCAACACAGTTATAACTGAACTGATGTTTTCTGTTTCTCTCACTGTTCACTTGTAACAACATGCATGAAACATATATTTAATTTAATCAAAACATGTTCAGAGATACAGTTTGCTGCTGATATGTTACATTTGTGTTTGTGTTTTTGGAAAAAGAACAACACTACAATAGCACACACACACACACACACACACACACACACACACACACTGAAAATATACACAAACACTCACTCCCACAACAGTGAGTGACTTTATGCACTTCTTTTCCAGATTCAAAGCCATTAGCACACTGCTGAGCCCTTTTCTCGAATCTGGGAGGCTGACAGCGAGTTTGAAATCTCACACACACACACACACACACACACACACACACACACACACACACACACATGCAGACGCACACACACACACACACACACATGCAGACGCACACACACATGCACACAGAGGCTAAGCAGGCAGGCGGTACTGTAGGAGCAGGCAGGAGGGAAATGTCAGGACAATGTCAGGGTGTTAGCTTGGCACGGCACGGCTGGGCTCGCCTCTGAATGTCACCACTCTGGAGAACAGAAGAGCACACACACACACACACACACACACACACACACACACACACACACACTCAGATCTCGAACAGAAAGGAAAGAGAAGAGAGGGATCTCTCTCTCACTCTAACATCTCTCACTGCCTTTATAAGGTCATATCTGAATGTCACTCATTGATTAATAAAGAAATGTGTGTGTGTGTGTTTGAGGTCTACAAACGTGTTATGAACGCTCGAGTAACTTTCATCAATGTTTGTGCATTTTATTGATTTTGAATATAGTATCAAATTTACTTACTGAACCCAAATTCTTCTGAATCTGTTATTTAATGTATTTACATTTAGCTTTTAACTATTTTAAGTAACAATTATTATCAATAACTTAATATTTGAGAAGAGATTAGATAGATGTAATAGATGTATTTACAGTGTTGCCGCGACACATACAGTGAACCACGTATCAGCAAAGGTTATGATGTAGTTACATATTTTGTGTTGTATTGGACTGTATATTTATATTGTTCAACATATTTATCTTTATTCTGTTTTGTGATCACCACAAACCTCCAGATCTCAGCTAAAGACACTGAAAGTCTCACAGAGTTAATATGTGTTGCAGAGTTCTGAACATACTATTTTATAAAAGATGACAGTTTCAAAAATTTAGAAAGCTGAATTTATAGATTAAAATGCTAAAGCTGCAAAACTTTGAAAACATGATCTTGGAGATGATTTAAGACTTTCTCAGAAACCTGCAGATAATCAATATGATTCACATCCAACCCCAAGAAATATTAGTCAAAGATGGGAAAACAAATCTTCTGCGTCCTCCTGTTACTCTTTCCTGTGTGTGTTTTTGTCAAACTGAAGTCTGAAACAAAGAACATAAAGTATTGAAGGTGGATCTTTCTGACACTGCTGCTGCTGCTGAGACTTTAGTAGTTTATTAGGTTGTCAGCCGGCTGAATCATTCATGAAAACAACGAAAAAGTCACAGTGACTTATGGCTCATCTATCTCAGAGCGAGGTAAAAAAAATAAATACTGTCCTTTGGTCTCTCACACACACACACACACACACACACACACACACCTGCACCTATAGGCCGGCCTTGTGGGCAGCACAACAAGATGCTGTGAAAGATAAACGAGGAGGATAAACTGGTGTTTGGCTCTCTGTGGTGCTGCTCTGGTTGAAGGCAATTCAAAATGGCAAACTAAGAGGGCAGATCTTCATTGATCACAATGACCCCCCCAGAGACAAGACAAACAATAACTCTCCAGGACACACACACACACACACACACACACACACACACACTGCTGAGGGCAGCTGAGACAGCAGCTGTATACCTACAAACACACACACACACACACACACTCTGAAAGCCAATAAGAGACAATAGCTGCATACAGAGCGAGGGGGGTCGGACCGGGTCTGAAAAGTGAAGCCAATGCAGAAGTGGCTTAAACCTGCATTCTCTCTAATGGTCAGCAGGGGGCGACGCCATTGGCTTCAGTTGGACTGAAGTCTGTGAGAAAATGACCCTATTTCTCACCTGGTTTATTACCTCAGTAAACATTTTCCTGATGAGTTTATGGTCTCAATCACTAGTTTAAAGTCTTCTTCAGTACAGCGTATTGCAAAGGTGATTACAAAACATCAGCATCCAGCTCGAATCAGTCCAACTCATGCCCACAAACTCTGCCTGAAACTTGGGTGTCATGATCGATGAGCTAACCTTTAAGGCTCACCTCGCCTCAATCACTCAGTGGTGTCAGTTTGTCCTGAACAACATCAGGAAGATCAGACCCTACTTGTCTGAGTCTGCAGCACAACTCCTGCTACAGGCTCTTATATCACACATTGACTACTGCAACTCCTTCCTGGCAGGCCTCCCCGCATGTACCTTCAAACCTGTGCAGATGATCCAGAACACAGCGGCGCATCTGGTCTTCAATCAGCCCAAAACAGCACACGTCACCCTGCTGTTCATCTCCCTCCACTGGCTCCCAGTTGCCATCAAATTCAAAACCCTGACACTCACTTACAAAACAGCAATTAAAACAGCTCCTTCCTACCTGAACTCCCTCATTCAGGTCTACACTCCCTCCAGCTCACTTTGCTCTGCCAGTGAAAGGCGCCTGATACCACAACAGGACCCTAAGTCTCCAGCTAGACTCTTGTCCTCTGTAGTTCCCCGGTGGTGGAACGAGTTACCAAACTCTGTTCCATCGGCAGAGTCCCTCTCAATGTTTAAGAGAAGACTAAAGATTCTATGAGAATAGGTGTAGCTGTCACTATTTTAGTGTGTTTTTAGTTCATGGAAATTCATTGTAACATTTTGGTGCCTAAAAAAGTCTTCAGCGTTCGGTTGTACTAAAACACCCTCTAAGGAGTCGGCTGTTCGGTTTGCTGTTTTTTGCTAGCCAAAATTAGCATCCTAATTAATCTAATTAACATCACAGTTAACGTGAATTACCGATACACCTTACTAACCAAGCTAGCTAGCTAGTGCTAGAGTTAGGGTAAGCTCAACCCTCTCATCCAAATAGGGTCACTACTGGCTCCAAAAAGTCAAGATGGCGACGGCCAAAACTGTGCCATAATGGCTGTTATGCTGTGTCCTGTTTTAGGTAACAACTGTATGAAATCATTATTATTATTTAGGGTATTGCCCTTCCCTTTATTGGATTTTTGGGAAGTTTATACTCCAGCTAGCGTCACCCAAGATAGCGTTACATTAACCAAACACTCTGTTTTGTCCTCAGTCTCAAAGCCCTGTGATCCTGTAATATTAAAAGTAAAAAACTGCTGTTTGAAAATACAAACAAGAATGTAAGCTCAGCAGCCAAAGAGGGATATATTAAAATGAATAATCTGAATAGTCTGAAACAATAAAGCTGTAAACTATTCTGAGGACAGCGGCTGCGCTGTATACAAAGAACCTCTCACACACTTTAAAGCAATAACACAACACTCACAACGTGCACACACTCATTCAGACACAGAAAGTCCTCCATCAGGAGCTGCAGACTCACACGATATACAATGTCCATTATGTCAGAGGCTGCATGTACACACACACACACACACACACACACACACACAAAGTGAGCATTGAGAAAAGTGGCCATTGATGCAAGTCTTCCATAGAGATTGGTCGGATAATGGAGCGAGGCTGTTAAGTCTGGGGATGAAATGATGATTGCCAGGCAGCCCAAAAACAAATTAAAGCATTAAAGCCCTAGGCTCATTTCTATATTAATGCAGCCATGATGAGTTTCTACATTAATAGAAGAAGGATGATTATCCACTCCAGGGTCTGTTAAAGTTCAACCAAACCTGACTGGAATAGAGAGTTCAATGGCTGTTAGATCTGAATACATATATTTAAAATAATGTTTAACAGATAGCAGCAGGCTTGATTTAACTTTACAGACACTGAAATAATCCAAAGCATCACATACGTAGGCTGCACAGTGACCAGAGGTTACACACTGACAGATAGAGAGCGGGTAGTTCACTCATGTGGTTCCTTCCTGGACATTACAAAATGATCTGAAAATGAGCCATCATTGAGAACGTTGTATCTCAATGAAATGAAACTCTGAGTCTGTCCTCAAAGGCATTCGCGGTGTTACACCCAGTTTTACACACAAAAAGTTGCAAAGTAGTTGTGTGAATAATTAAAAAGATAACTTGAGAGAGACGTTCACCTCCTGGTGTTTGATGCTGCTGACTGATGCTTCAGAGCTCTGTCTCTGTCCATGGTGCTGAAATAGAAAAACTCAGTAGGTGCATCTCAGTTCCCTTATTTGATCTTTCCTCGCTCCTCGCTTGACCTGGAAGTCGTTCCGGTCCGCCATCATGACGGTCGCCCCAAAGTGCTTATT
Organism: Thunnus albacares; assembly: GCF_914725855.1. Classification (NCBI taxonomy): domain Eukaryota; kingdom Metazoa; phylum Chordata; class Actinopteri; order Scombriformes; family Scombridae; genus Thunnus; species Thunnus albacares. Next base: position 28,824,368 of record NC_058121.1, on the reverse strand, counting down.
TCTGCACTGAGGAGCGATGATCGAGGAGCGAGGATATGAGAGAGCAGCCTTCATGGAAGTCTTCTACTGGCTGACACAACCCCCTTACTGGATATTGTTATGGAATTTTCCATTTTTAGGGGTTACAACTTGAGTTACAAATTGGGTCAAAACTGAGCCTTGAGGTCACGCTGTAATTCTTAATCTCTCCTCGAGACTTCAGTTGTCTGTGATGTTTTGGTGAAAGCAGAAACCTCTCTGATAAAGAGTATATCATCATTGCCATGGTAAGCCAAGGCCAGAGAGGACCCTTCTAGACAACACAGATAAGTGGAATGTGTAGCCAAAATGTGTTGACAATGGTAAATGGTAAATGGACTGTACTTGCATAGTGCCTTTCTAGTCTTCCGACCACTCAAAGCGCTTTCACACAACAAATCACATTCACCCATTCACACACATTCATACGCTGAATGGTACAGGGGCTACCATGCAAGGTCCCAACCTGCCCATCAGAGGAAACTAATCATTCACACACATTCATACACTGACGGCACAGCCATCAGGAGCAATTTGGGGTTAAGTATCTTGCCCAAGGACACATCGGCATGTGGACTGGAGGAGCCGGAAATCGAACCTCCGATCTTCCGATTAGTGGATGACCCGCTCTACCTCCTGAGCCACAGCCGCCCAAACAATGACCTGAGGCTCAATGCAACGTGACTTAAGATGTCACGGGTAAAGTGCAGTCCTTTGTTTAGAAACTAGTGAACCAATTAGACTTATTTTTCATATCGTAGGCCGATCTGCTCGGGTTAAAGACTAAAGACTCAAACTTTCAGAAGACAGAATGGGAAGAGACAGCATCCGAGTTACACCAACTTGGATGTTCGCTGTTTACGGTTCTCCTTGATCAAGTAACTTCAATAAACATTCTCAGCATTAAGACATCAAAGGCTCCACTGAAGTGTTGACCATCGCTCAGAAATAGCCACAACAGATATCAGTTATTGATTGGATGCTGCAGCTGATCTGATACATCACAATTGATTGGAGACAGATTACAGATTAGACTCCCGAGTTTTATATTTTATTTGTTTTCTGATTCACCATCTAATTAAACATCTGTGTTAATTGTTGGTCTGATCAACAAGAAAAACTTCTTTTCATGATCTGTTATTTCTCCCATTAACTTTTATTATGGATAAAATTAAATCAAAGTCAGCGAGAGTCTGTCTGTCAGTAAGAAACACAGTTTAAACACATTTATATTTGATATCATTTATCATCATTTCCATTCAGTCACATGTGAGGCTGAAAATTCCTGAGTGTCGGGTTTCCATTTTACCATTTTCCCTGAAACATTTAGTCTAATAAATCATTTCCAGTGTTTAAAAGACGCTCTAATCATATTCTAGGTTATTAAATAATGAATTCACAATCAGAATATCAATAAATTCAGATCCAAATAATGAATAAAAGATATAAACTCATTCTGTCAGTAGAAATGGTTCCTGTGCATCTGAGCAGGACACAGTTTAAATACAGATGCAGGTTTTTATTCACGTGCAGGTGTTTGTTAAACAGGTAACAGGCTGCTGGCAGTGATAACTGCACCTTTATTAGTATTAACACGGTGCACATGTGTGCAGACCAGACCTGGAATTTCATCATTTTAGGAACAAGGTCATTTGGCCTTTGGTGTTGTCAATTTTTTGAGGGCACAAAGCACAGATGTCAGAGCGGCAAGGCCATCAAATAAAACAATGATTTTAACTTCACAGAAATACTGAATTTAACTTAAGGGCTGCAGACATAAAGCCGATTGACAGCTGATCAGCTCTGATCAGCTGTCAGCAGCGAACGTCGCTTCATGTGAGGAAAGGACGTCTCATATCTCTCTAAAAAAAAAAGAAAAAAGTCCTTGTTTCCTCTCTCCTCACATCTTTTCTTTGCATCTTTAGTGGGAAGGAACGTGGATGCAATTTAAGGAAATTGGGTTGTACCCAATATCACTGTCTGTCTTCCTCCTTGAGGTTTTTATAATACATCCATAGTTGAAACATGTTAACCACCACAGCTACCACCGACGGCCGCTAGCTGCTCCAACTGACTCTCGTTCAAAAAGCATCAACTTCTCTCTATAAATACTGAGTCAATCACTGTTTTCAACGAGTCATTCTGGTCTCAATCTCTAAATCCAGACCCTCTAATAAGTGTACTGGTGGTCATTTTGGAAATTGTTGCTCCGTTAATAAGATTTGAAGACTTATAGTAGCTTTGATGTCTGCTGTGTGGACGCTGATTGACAGCTGTGATTGCCAGTTGGCTCCGGGACTCACAGAGTTGGACTGTTGTCGCAATATTTCACTAAGTTTAATGTTACTTGATCACGATACCTGCCCTGTTAGCACAGTTTAGTGTGTAGTGCTGGGTGTTCTCAGTAAGCTAGCGTTAGCTCGGGTGGCTCCTGGCTCCAAATGGAAAAGATCAGAAGACCAGAAACTGCAACTCTGGGCTTGAAACTGGCTCCAATAAAACCAACAGGTGACATCACATCTCGCTATGTTTGTCTTTATATACAGTCTGTGGGCTGAAACAGTCAAATGTCTGGCTGTGTCTGAAATCTTTCCCTATGCATTATATAAATTATTATATAGTGTCTTTGTCATTTTTAGGATCGTCTGAGCATCTAGTGAGGATTACTGTACCCTGTGTAGCACACTTTTATCTATAATGCAACATAAAAAGTAATTTACCGTATAATTGGCCTTTTTCACAGAAGACATTGTGATATGTCGCAGTAACACAGGTGTAGACAACAACATGAATAATGGCTGAGTTGCATTTCGCTGCTTCAGTTTCAGGGTGTTGTTGTGTATGAAGGCTCACTGGGACACTTACATACATCAACCTGCATGTTTCCTACTGTGACAAGTCAAAATGTCTGCTGTAAAAAAGCCCAACTGAATGTCACTAACAAATAAAAGGTGATGGAAATTTCAACAGAATTACTGGAGTCGTGTTCAAAATGTATTTATTTATGTATTCATCCATTTGTCATTTCACACATCACGATGGGTTTTTATGCTGCGAGTAAATCGGTGTAAGTCAAAGCGCTTTTTGTTGCTACCTATCATCTCCTCGCCTGTTTCTCCACACATGACATGTAAGCACAAGTTAGACAGAATTAATACAACACAGTCACATACAGTATAGTGAGAGTAAATGTCAAGGGCCTGATCAGATTGCTCAGTATTCAGACAGCAGATGTGATGCTATTCTGGTATCTTAACACCAGCTGCAAATGAGGTCTTAGTCAGTGTATGTATAATAACAACACGTTCTGGTTCCCAACTCGTCAAACAGCAGATTGGTCAGTGGCTCGATGCTTCAAACTGGTGTCAGTTTTGCATGTGCAGGACTGTTCGGTAGATACCAGTGGTGTCATGTTCCAGCTGGGACTGATGGTCTAATGTCTAATAGACCAACATATGAGCTTGTTGCACCTCTCGACTGGAGCTAAACTCCTGTTATAGTCTTCTCTCCCTGTTCATCCTCATCACTTGTTTCTGTACTGTTTACTCCTTTATTACTGTCAGTTTCTGTTTGTTTCATGTATTCAGTGTCTTTTCTAAATGATCTTCTGTGTTCACGGGAAACAACAGAATAAGAACAATATACAAATACATTACAAACGCAAACTTTACACATGTGAAGGTTACATATACACATGGGGGACGAGACCACGTCTAGTCTAGGCCTATTCATTCGAGCCACAATGGAACATAATAAAGTATATAATTTACCAATAGGGTTTGTGTAGGTCTGTATTATAGTGAGGCAAAATGACAGCAGATAACAGGCTTATCTGCTATTATTTCTCTGTCTCTCGTGGTGATGGAAGAGGTGTTGCATGCTGGGTAATGTTGTTTTTTGCTGGCTGACGTTAATAAATATATAAAATGTTCTATGAATGTGTTTTATTAATCGACCAACTACTTGTAACACTGTATAACTTAATTCGACACTTTCTTGTATTCATTGTTAGTTATCTTGTATGAAGCCTTTCTGATTGCAAACAAACCATCTATGGTCATCTATGCCTGCATGCAGAGTCACCATTTTTATTTCATGGAAAAACTAAACTTATGTTTTCTGTAAGTTTTGTGTTTTAAATCAGTGGCTCTTCAAATGTGTTGACGTACATGATGTACATGACAACCTGTTCTCATTCCCAGATCAACAAATACTTTTAATTACTGAATTTATTTCAAACTGATTAAGATTTTGTATGTGTTCATGGAGTCCCCCCTTCACTCACCAACACACACACACACAAACTTTGAAGTGCTTTATTGGACGAAGTGGCTCGATTATATCGAGGTTTCAATTAAGGCTATATTAAAGATGTTCACACCGAGACGCTGAGACCAGAGAGATGAGCAGACAACCAACGGGAGTTTATTGCAATACACACGAACATACAGAACCCAGAAGATCACAAATGCAGCAGCCCCTTCAACTCACAACCATCCCCTATTTATACCAAAACCAAAACCAATGATCACTCGGTTCTCCAATGGGAGTAGGACATTCCTTAATTTAGTCTTTGCATGTTGTGTGTAAAGACCATTCCCAGATGTCTGCTGTTTGTCTGGTGGTCTGACATCTTTTGGGCGTCCTGGCAACAAGAGTCTTTGTTTCTGCAGGGATTGTAACCGGACCTTTCAAAAACAAGGCCTTATCTATCCCCTCTGGTTACTCAGTTTATTTGGCATGACGTGCTCTGTGTATCAGTTGGTACAGACAACTCCTTATATAACTTTTCTGATTGTGCAGCTGTTTATTTAACCTGAAGTGCTCTGTGTATTGTTTGGTATAATTCCACACGCTATCATGCTTTTTTTTGCTTCTACAATATTAATTGAGGAAGAGTCTGTTTTAAGAAAAATGATATTTATTCTTGAATATATGAAGAACACTATGTGGACGTGGATGCAATTTAAGGAAATTGGGATGTACCCAATATCACTGTCTGTCTTCCTCCTTAAGGTTCTTATAATACAACCATAGTTGAAACACGTGGTAACCACCACAGCTACCAGTGACGGCACAGATCCTGAGCAAGATGAAAAATATTCTTTCAAATAACACAAACAAACTGGCTCATCTATGGTCATCTATACCTGCATGCAGAGTCACAATTTTTATTTAATGGAAAAACTGTAACCTTATGTTTTCTGTAAGTTTTGTGTTTTGAATCAACAGCTCTTCAAATGTGTTGATGTCACTGTACATGACAACCTGTTCTCATTCCCAGGTCATCAAATACCGCTGCTCTGTCACGCCGCTTGTCATATAATATATAAGATTTTGTGTTTGCTCATGAAATCCCCCCTTCACACACACACACACACACACACACACACACACAAACTCTGGAGTGCTTTATTGGACGAGGTGGCTCAATATTAATTGAGGAAGAGTCTGTTTTAAGAAAAATGATATTAATTCTTGAATATATGAAGAACATTAAATATATATTAAAATATCCTCAACCACATATTCTTGGAAATATAAAATGAAATGAGCAACTTGTTTCATGGCCACATAAAATATCCCAAGCTCTGAATATCTCACGGAGCGCCTTTAAATCCATCACTAGAAAATGGAAAGAAAATGGCACAACATCAAATCTACGGACTGACGGAGAGTGTTAATCAGAGAGGCAACCAGGAGCTGGAAAGATCCACAACTCAGGTGGGAGAATCTGTCCAACTCACAAATCTGGCCTTTATGGAAGAAGAAAGCCATCAGAAATCTGTTTGGAGTTTGCCACAAGCCATGTGGGAGACACAGCAAACATGGAAGAAGATAGTTTGGTCAGATGAGACCAAACTTTAACTTTCTGGCTATAATGTAAAACACTATGTGAGGTGGAAACTCAACACTGCACACAACGTCATCATACTGGAGGGATCCTTTCATCAGCAGGTCCTGGGAAACTGCTCAGGATCAGATTGAAATATGGGGCCAATTCTTGAAGAAAACCTGTTTCAGCCTGCAAGACACTTGATACCGAGGCGAAGGTTCATCTTGACTCTTAAGTATTACAGCCACAGAGTGACACTGGAATGGTTTAAAGCAAAGAAGGTTACTGTCTCAGAATGGCCCAGTTAAAGCCCAGACCTCAATCCAATTGAGAATATGTGGTGAGATTTGAACATTTCTGTTCAACCTCCATCCAATCTGACTGAGCTTTAGCCAAGAAGAACGGGCAAAGCTGGCAGAGACTCGCCCCCCGGAGACCGGCTGCTGTAATTGCAGTGAAAGGTATTGACTCAGAGGGGGCTGAATGTCTGCTTTTTTTGTATTAATTATTGTTTGTGTTGTGTTTGCACCTTCAAAGCACTATGCATGTTGTGTTAATCAAATGGTAAAAAGCCCAATAAAATCAATTTGAATTCCAGGTTGTAACTGCAAAATGAGGAAAAGTCCTGAGGGGAGTGAATACTACGTTTGTAGAAATACACCAATAAACTGTTTTTTATCAGCAACATGAAACTAAATGTGAACTATGTTTGAAGTAGTGTTTGCAGTAATATAAATCAAAGATACGTTTCATGGAGTTTACATTATTTTATGCATTATTAGTATTAAAGAGAATATTTGTGTTACATATACACACGCCTGAGTTTCTGTGCACAATACATATGTATGTATTCATGAAAGTATTGGAAAAAGTGAACATACAGGAATATACATACTCCCCCCCGCCCCTCCCTCCTCCTCCTCTTCCTCTCTCCAGCTCCACTTCCTCTTGATTTCCATTCCAATTAACCACCTCAGGAAAGTTCAGCCTGCTGCTATTGATCTAACAGTCAGTTAACTAGACAGAGGAGGGAGAAAGAACGAGGGGGGGGGTTAGGTGTGTGTGTGTGTGTGTGTGTGTGCGCTAGAGGAAAGTTAGTAAGTGCATAAAGGACTCATTAAAGCTAAGAATAACACTTACAGTAGGTGTTCCAGTGTATCTTGAATAATGACCTCTGTTAATCTATGCAGAACTTGAGTTAAGATCGAATAAATCAAATCAAACTAAACCATTAAAAACCAAACACCTTAATAACTTTGGAATCTTAATACCCACTGACAAACACATAAATTACCTGTTGTATCTACATACTCCCAGAAAAATATTATAAAATTAAAAAAAAACAAAACTACGAAGCGGTCTAAAAGCTTGAGTGGTCAGTATATATTTGATGTGATTTCTACACACACACAGGTTAATAGGAAAAATTCTGCCGTTCAGTTTCGCCCACGGCTGCAAATTGAGTTTCCCACAAGGTCACGGCAAATTAATTAGAAATCGCATCAAGCTCTGCTGTATCTGTTCTCACATGACAGAGTTAAATTCTAGCCCTGAAAATGTGTGTGTATGTGTGTGCAATGTGATGTGTATGTATGACACCACGTCTTTCACTGTGAAACTGTTCTGGTTTCTGGAGACACATTTGGTTCATGGGTGAAGTATCATTGATTTACATTATGCCAGTTTACTCAACTCACTCTCTGCTGGCAGTAAATGCACTGTGGTGCTGTTATACACTGGTAAACATTGGTGGGTGTTTTTTTTCGTGTCCCTGGTCCTCGTCTGTCAAGTTTTTGTCTCAAGTTTGTCCACGTTGTCTACACCGCAATTGCAGCTGAGCTAGCAACCCAGAGCGCACATGCTATACTAGGAAAATACACAGATGCTTCGATGTTCATTATGGGGGATAACAGCTACTTTAACCAGTATGTCGATTTCCCTACAAGGAAAATGTTTTGGTCTTGCGTTGTAGGAACAGACACAACGCTTGTGTGCAGCGACCGCCAGCCCCCACGGATCAAAACATTGTCTTCCTGCTAATGCAAGAACTAAAACGTCATAAACCACCTCACCTACAGCGTCAACCGGTGGTTTTTGACAGCAATCTGAACTGCCTTTCCCTCAGAGCCATCAACTGAAATCAAGAAAGCAAAACTCGCATATAAGGACTAATTAGAACTGGACTTTATCTGCATAAATACCAAGCAGTCCACCTCAAAAACCAGCACTCCTACACCCACTGACTCCACCTCCATCCACCAGAAACCTGAACAGTTTCCATGTCAGATCTGACACCCTCAACTGCTCCGCTGTGTGTGAGATTGCTTGGGAGCCTGCCCACCCCCTCAGCAGTCACACTCTGTCCCTTTCACAGAAGGCGACGTCTAGCATCAGCTCATGAGGTGCAAAGCTGGCAAGACCCCGGCCCGGATGAGATCACATTAAGGCTGCTCGAGAGCTGTGCCTTGGAGCTCTGCCCTGTTCTCCATTCTGTCATCAGTGAGTCGCTCCAGACTGCAACCATCCCAGGAAACCTCTTCCCTCTGAACTGAATCACTACAGACCGGTACTGATACTGAATACCATCCTCCCAGTTATCAGCCCACAGCTGGATTCCTACCAGTTTGCTCACAAGGCCAAAACAGGGACAGAGGATGCAGCAAGATGCCTCCTTCGACATCTGGACTCTTCTGGCCACTTTGTCAAGGTCCTCTTCATAGATTTTAGCATCTGATGATCAGCAAACTCCACCATCTCCTCATCCGTTGGATTCACAGTTTCCTCAGTGACCCCAGGCAGTCAGGGTGGGTACCACTACATCCCCCATCATCACCGTCAACACTGGATCCCTCCAAAAAAGCTGTACACCATTACAAAGTACTTTAAATATTCTGATGACACAGCCGTTCTCACCCTCTTAGTCGAAGTTGAAGCATCTGGTTCCGACAGTCAATAGCTGCGTGGGATAATCTGTATTTTATGTGTAATGATGACAGCCGGCAGGTGATGCAGGTCTTTATTATTCTTTTGAGTCAGCAAAATCGTGAATCGATCCCAAGCTTGAAAAAAAAAAATTAGCTCACCAGGGCTCAGTCCAACCAGCATTGATTGCATTTATCCTTAATTTCTCCAAACAACAAGCTGCCACCTGCTGCGTTCCCAGTAAACAGAGATAATCATCTTGACTGACTGTTACTGTTCACAGTGAAGTCTTTTAAAGCCACAGAGATGCTAACTCAGTTACTTTAGTCAGTTAACATTCACCATATAACAAATGTAAATAAGATTTGACTTGGCAGAATGATTTTTCCTCTAAGAGAAGCTTTCTGCTGCAGCCGGCGAGAGAGAGTTAAAGAAACGAACCTGGAAATAAAAAAAAAGAGCCTCCGGCATGAAACTGCAGAGCAGAAGTAAAGCAGGCTGAGGTTTGGAGAGACGTCTGGAGCAAAAGCAAAGTACGTGTCAGCATATGGAGCGAATATGAAAGCATGAAGGCCTTTAAAAACAGGCCACCAAATCATGGCAGTGCAGGATGTCATGGTACACTATCCCAACAGAGATCCTGTCAGTGCTCTGGCTCACTTTAGGAAAAGCTCACACTCACATCGTGTCAGATAAACAACTCCATGGTTATTAACTTTAGAAAGGAACGCTGCCAGATTCTCCCCGTGAAAGCCAACGTGCCTGCTCCCTCGAACAGAAACTGCTGATGTATTTTTAATAATGCAGCAGAGATGCCACACTGTTGGCATCTTTCCCTGCTAACCTTGTTTTGTTTATAAGCTCTTTTTTTTGAGTGCTGGTTGTATCAGTTATTTTTCTATTTCTGTAAACTGGTGAAGGTAAGTTTCTATATTTTTCTTACTGTCCACAAACCCCCAAGAAAAGACTAAAAATGAAGCAATTTTCTTTGATATATATTATTCCTCTGTGCAGCTGCTGTCCAAAAAACTATTAAAAAACATATCAATGAGCAGCACTGTTGCACCGGCTGACATGTAGTTTATTTTCTGCAGTAAATACTCACCAGAACACCAAATGTGTATTAATTTCATAGCTGAAAATGGACCCCAACAACAAGATTTACTGCTGTTTGAGTAACATTTGCTAAAAACTACATCGCCCAGCTGTTTTATGAGATTACCTAGACTTTTCTAAAAAAAAAAAAAGAAAGTATGCATTTGTGAGCAGTTTTTTGGGGATTTACGTCTTCAGTAGGAGCTGAGGTTTATTTAGATGAAGCAGTGCAAAGAGAGTTGTTTTTGTTGTGTTTGCTGTGCTGAGAACTAGGGATGTGCAGAGAGCCCAGTATTTGTATCTGTATTTGTTGAGGAAGCAAAATTATTTGAATCTGTATTTGTATTCGAATAAAAGTGTAAAGAGGCTTAAAAATCCTGTTTTTGTTTTTAGGACACTTTTAATTTTAGAAAATTAAAGTGTTACAGTAAGTGTTCATGAATAAACTACCTTATGAAGGAGGTCCCCACACCGGGTCTTGATCTGGAGTCTCCCAGATCATAGACGACTGCGCTGACTACTGAGATAAAACTTTACTAAGACAGACCTCTACCTATTTATACACCCATAACACACAGACAGCACACCGTGTAACATGTAGAGAGGAACTTCAAAGGTGATTCTTGCTTTGCACTTTTCATTTATCGCCTATTTTTTACAACCTAACTTTGTGGAAAGGAGAAGAGGAACAACAGGTTATGGAGAGTCCGTTGGGAGCACTTTGCTTGTGTCAGGGCAACACCCCCAACAAATAATTTTTTAAATATTTGGATGAAACAAATATTCATATAAAACCCACTATTTGTGCTTTGCTGAATAATCTATTTGTATTCACACCGCTACTGAGAACAGACGTCTCAGAAACACGACACTCCGCTCAACAAAAGCAAACTAAATTCCAGCAAATGAACAGAATAATGCTTAAAATATGAATAAAGTCTATTTAATCAGACACTCCACAGCCAATAGATGTGTTTAAATCAGCATATAATGTGGTTAAAGCAGCAAAGAAGTTGATTTATAAATGAATATGATTGATTCTGACAGTGTCTGTTGTCCGCAGCTGCTTTATACTGTATGAAAAGCTGCTCCTTCGGGTAATTAAATCCCTGCAGCATCTGAAAGGCAGCAGGACACAGATATTCATTAATCTGCAGCATTAACCTGCAGGAATCAGCATTCTGCCTGTTATGCAGGAGACTTTGGATCACCTGAACTCTTTAATCCTGTGTGTCATCAAACTTCTTTCCAACTTTGTTTGCAGTTTTTTCAGCCGTTCGTGTTTTATTCATGAAATACATTAAAATATTAACACTGCTGCATCGCATTTTGTGATATGATTTGACAATTTATAGCATGAGAGAGTAGAATTAAGTCATGCAGTCATATAAATGGCTTCATTAAAGTATTTTTTTTTCATTATTTAGTTCTTTCATTAATTGTTAGCTGCTGCCTCTGGGGCAGTTCTATTCTCAATACTGAGGTAATGATGCCCTGACAGCAGGAAATATGGTGCAATTAAACCTGAACAACAAAATACAACACACAAGAGTCTACAGCTTCCCCTAAAAGACTGCTCGGCAGTGACTGTGTGCATACTGGGAATCAGCACAGACTATTTACTGTACTTTCACAAATCAGCACAGCACAGCTTCCTCAGTACAACATCCAATCAACTAAAAAGTCACAAAATTAAATGTTCAAATGTCATAAATCCTTGTTAAGTATCATGTTGATGTAAACTGGAGATTCATATTGAAGGTTTATGCTGCACTGTGTATTCCTTCCTAGTTCTGAAACTAAGACTGTTTGAATATTCAACAGAAGCTCCAAAGTAGAAAACCCCTCATTTTGCACTCCAAGATATGGACACAACTAGTCATTTGGCAGAATTAATTAGACACAGAGAGGAAGAAGGATTGTGTGTGTGTGTTTGTTTGAGAGAAAGGAAAGAGAAGAGAAGAGAGTACAGCAGCTGCAGAGGCTGAAAGTTTAGTGTGAGTCATAGATTAGTCTGGCTTTAATTAATGATATGGGCCTGAAGCCGTCACAGCCAGACATCACAAGGCCGAAGAAGCACAAAAAATGAATGAGACACATTAAAATCAAGGATACCAGACTTCTTCTATCTCCGTCTTCCTCTTGTCTTTCAATCAGGCAAAAAGGATTTTAACCCTTTCATGCATACTGGTCACTACAGTGGACAGCTATTCAAAAGACGTTTTCTTATATATGCATGGGTTTTAATGGTATAGTTGCACATCAGCCAACACAGTGGACTCTAGTGTGTCATCCCATACGCTGCCATCCATTGGCCAGCCTTTGTAAGTGCCACACAAATACAAAATACAAAAGCTCAAAACCAAGATGGCTGCCTACCAGCTCAGGAATATCTTGCCAATCCTTCTTTAGTAATAGACGCTTGCAGGTACATAGAATTTCATAACATCAAGTAACAACTAAGGAGTAATACAATTGTTAAAATTTCCAAGTATTGATTTTATTTTGGGAGAAAATGACAATTAATCATCTGTCCACTAAGTTGGACAAACTCCTTGAAAAATGCGTGTTAAAAAAAAATGAAGTTCAAATATTTTTTTTCATGCCTAAAGAGGAATAAAAACAAAAAAATCCTGACTGAGATTATCATAATTCATGCATGAAAGGGTTAAATAATGTCTGACGTTACCAAACAGAGACAGTAATAACAGTGCAGAGCAGAAACACTACTGGGATAAGAGAATATTCACAAATAACTGTTGGTTTCTTGTGTCTTTTCATGCTGGAGTAGCAAAACGTTTGAGCACCTAAATATGTTTTCTATCCTCATTTTCCCTCCTCTTCTTCCTCTCCGTCTCGTGTCTCTGAGTGTAATTGAAGTCGGGTTTATTCCTCCATCCAGATCGAATCGACCGCAACATGTTTTTGCTTTTCTTCCTCCCCTCAAACCCTCTTTGTAAGGAAGCAAGACAGGTCGCAAATGAATCACTCAACATGTCAAGCACCACACACACACACACACACACAGCCTCTCTCTATCTGATTCAGATTACACATGCTTCAGCCTCTCTCTGATTGGCATGCAGCACAATATCTGTAATTACTGTTCGGGAGTGGAAATAGAAAAGGGGGGGGGGGGTGTCAGCGAGAGAGGAAGAGAGGCTTCAAGGCAGCGATCCTTCTCGACTAAAGAGGAGTCAGTTTGTTAAGAAGCAGAACAGATGGAGGGAGGTTGAGCTTCGAGGATGGAGAAGGTTTCCTTCACCTTCCTTGTGATTCCCCCCGTGTCCTGCGCCAATGTCAAGAAACTCGTCGTCGATGTCAACACTGTTTAGGGTTTAAGGTGCATCATGGAGGCGGTGCAGCGAGGACACCGGCTTTGATAAGTGAATGCAGGCTCACATCCAGTATCTCAGGAACTTTCCATGTTTTTACCGGAGCCAACTTGCTGACTTTTAAACAGTTCTTCCCAGGTTTATATCCCAACCCAACAACATCCTTTTCCAGCCAAATGTTGAATTATGGATGAATCATCACTCAAGTTATCATCAAAATTCCACTTAAATTCCCTTATACTGGTTCCAGTACAGATCCAGAGCACAAGAGAGGGAATAAAATCCCAAACAAGGAGGTTAGAGGATAAAACCAAGAAAATCTACAGGAGCAGTTGTTCGTGTTAATGCCCCAAAACTACATATATATTATATATATACGTTCAAGCCGCCTCCAGTGAAAAGAGGAAAACACATGACGTCATCATATAGTGACAAAGTCCTCGTTTGGACGAAGTCGGGTCAAGAAAACATCAAACTTTAACGGAAGAGTTCGCTGTTCAATTCCAGTTTCTTGACTATGTCGCATCATAAAACTTATTTATATTTCAACATTTGTTTGTAACAGCGTTGGAAGACACAGAGAGATGATGTCATCCTGCTGATTACTGCTGATAGGATGTCAGAAAACACTTGTATGTTGATACTTTTCCAGCTGATCTAAGATGAATTACTGAGATAAATATTCGGCGATATACCGTGAACAGGCATCGGACTGTTTCAAAAATAATACAAATGTATAAATATCTATTCTAAAATAAACAGTTAGTCAATATGCATTTCCTAAAACTGGAGCAGTGAAGCATTTTGGATTATTTTCAGGCCAAAAGAGCCTTTAAACATGATGTAACTTCAGCTGCTTCAGGTTTAGGGTCCTGCTATTATGTCAGGGCTTACAGGGACACTTGTACACCAGCTATAATCAATATTTTTCATAATAACAGTGTATCAAATGTCAGTGTTTACTGTCACAGATGTCATTCATAGTGATGAACCTACAGAGAATCATCAGTGACTCTGCAGCTCCTCTTGGCTTTACGGAGCTTTATAGTGAGTTTCAGCTCATTGTTTATCTGTCCGGCTGCAACTTTTACTGTTCTGGTTCACTCTCAGCGTCTCATAGCAGCTGTAAAAAGTCGCTGTACACTACCTGCTCAGCACCAAACAGCAAACAGACACAGTTAGCTGTAGACTAGCTGGTGAACATAGTGGAGCATTTAGCAGCTAAAGAGCCAGATATTTCCCTCAGGAGTTGGTAGAGAGTAAAAACAGAGCTAAAAGAGAGTGAATATTGGACTCACATTCACCAGGTGGACAGAAACACGACTCCACATGAATGATAATGTTGCTCCATAACTGCTGGATGTGGAAATAAACAACTGTTTGCTAACATGCTGTGTTTACAGCTTGTTTTCTTCTGTCAAGTGGCCAAAAAAATCAGTCAAAGCAGGTTTGAATACAATAAAGCCATCACTAATGTTATTAGTAACACCTGTACACCTTGTAGAGTCAGACGGTAAAACAGTCCGATCTCTTCAATCTGTGTACAAATAACATGACTTTACACTTTCAGATTGTGTGCAGTGAATAAGCCAAAGTCCAATTTTGTGTGCAGGTGATGCACCAGTCCTTCCCAGTGAAGTGACATCAATATAATCCAGTGATATTTGGCTTATTAGGAGGAGGCGTGTTGGGTAGATGGCTGGATAATCAGCTAGACATCTTCAACATTCTCTCTCTAACCCTAACCAAGTGGTCTTTCTGCCTAAACCGAACCAACAGCGTTAAATGAATAAAAAAAAAAAGTGCTATTAAATTAGCGTAGCACTTGAACTTTGGTGCATGCACTGTACGCAATTTGAAAGTGTAAAGTCATGTTATTTGTACTCAGATTGTGAGACCAGGTTGAACTAGAAGATAACTGCATATTGCATCAGTTTTAAAAACCCATATTAACCCATTAAATATGACATTACAAATATCAATACTGGGCCATTTGTTCTATATACTCAGTTGACTGTCACATGGACATGATCTCTCTGTGTTTTACATTTTTCACCAATAGAAGAGTCCAGAGTCTCCACTGCTATTTGCTTCATGCACAGACACAGAGTTTTTTATTAGAGCCTCAGCGGAGTGTCTCCATTACAGACATTTATCTAAGTGACAGTAATGCACCAATAAAAAAAAAGACAGGAAGAAGGCAACAGACCACCAGATGACCACTAGACACACACACACACACACACACACATCTCTCAGACGAATATAATCTATTTATGATCGTTGCATTCCAGGAAATATTTCATGATGAAGTGTTGTAATATACTGTTTTGCTACACAGACTTTGCTGATAAAAATTGATTCAGTTAGAGATGTCTTACATTTCCCAGAATGCTTTTGTTACTCCCAGAGAAGGCTTTTAAACTTCTGAAGTTACTGATGATGGAGGTTTTCTCTTCTACTTTGGATTTTAGTGAACATCAGCCGCATTAACGAGCTCTTACTGAGCGATTCTGACACCGAAACCAAATGTTTATGGTTGATGTTTTAGCTAAAATAAAAGGAGGTAGATGTGGACTCACAGTGGCAGGATTAGCCTCAGGAGAGCTGCTAATGCTGGAGGCATATTTCACCGTAGTCTCATTAAGTATCTCTGTTCTTACAACAGGCTTCAACACAGGAACCTGACCTTGCTGCAGCACTGCTGGTGGCAGAATAACCGATGTCTGTATGTTTTCCCACTTCAGGGATTAACTTTATACCCAATATTTCATATCTCTGCTCTATATCTCTCTTTCAGGCTTGACTGTCTTGTTTGGGATTATTATTTTTTTAATTTTTTTTATGGAAGCTTATTGATGAAAAACTGTGGAGTAAGCACAAAAACAAACTGGAGCTGTAATCAATCTGAAAGTCAGTCAGAGGGACAGTTTGAGAGGAACAGAAATGTAATTTTCAAGCACATAAATCCTCATTTTGTTTCTGTTTCAGTTGTGATCTTGCATACAGGAGATAATAAATGCTATAATTGAAAATACAACACATGTAAAGATCAGACAGAGGAATAAATAAGATATATCAGCCTCTAATACACACACAATACTTGTTAATAGATCAGTTCATTGTTGGTTTGGATCCAAACATGAAGATTTGTTGACAGGAAGAAAAATATAGAGAATGGTTTTTGTCTTGCTTGATCATAATCCGAGATGATGAACACTTTGAGCAGGATGAAGGACACGGACAGAGAAGAAGAGTGTCTGTCTGTGTTTGATATAAATAACAGACTCAGTGGTCAGTGTTAAGTGCTAAATGAAAATAGCTGTCGTTTGATAGATGATGTGGTTTCAACCAGCAGCCGCCATTACAGCTTCATTTATCATGGTGCACTGGTGTGCTGTTGTAGGGTCCATTACTCGCTATAAGACACACACACACACACACACACACACACACACACACACACATACACACACAAAGAAGAAATGGTTGAAAGCCTCAGCTCAGCACTGTGGAGAGGAGAGGTCGGGTCGTCTTATGACTTAATGGTATGAAACACTTTATTCTGAGAGATTGAACAAGAAGGAGTGATACTTTGTGATGTGTGTGTGTGTGTGTGTGTGTGTGTGTGTGTGTGTGTCCTCCTTCCACCACCACACCACTCCTCCTTCCAGCATCTTTCTTTCCTCCTGTTCACCCTGAGAAGATGAAATTCTGACAACCCAGAATGCATAACTAAAATGAACGTCAAGCGTCGCCAGAAAGCAGTAACAGCCGGAGCATCACTGTGCTGTCTACTGTGTGTGTGTGTGTGTGTGTGTGTGTGTGTGTTGCATGACGATGCATGGATATGTGTGTGTACTCAGATGCAGCCTCTCTGTCTGTCCTCGCATTGGCTCAGCAGCTCTGTCGTTTAGTTGTTTTTTTTTCTCTGCTACACTCGCGATGTGACAGTTGGTAACAAGCAGGCGGGATGAAGACACGCTGACGACACGACGTGCAGAAATAAACAGCAACCACACAACTGAGCTCTCACAATTACTGTACAACAACACAAGACGGTGTGCTGCTTTAACTAGATTTTTTTTTTTTAACTTTGCATGGTTGTAAAGCTAAAGTTCAGTCATGTGTCATTTAGCGAATGCACTTCATAAACAAAGGACGTTTAGTTTCCAGAAGCTTCATCTTGTTCCTCGTCTTTCATTTTGAAAAATGTAAACATCCAACAACGGCTCATTGGACAAAACTATTACTGAAACAGTTTAGTTGAGCTGAAGTAGAAAAGTAAAACAACCTTTCTGTTTGTTGCGAGGAGTCAGGACACCTGCTGACAGCTGTGTTATGATGATTTATGGTCTGATTGTCTATAAAATCGTTGTTCTTGTCTTCCCTGTTACTTGATGTCTGTTTTTCATTTTTTGTTTGTATTGTATGATAGGAACCCCTTTACAAAAAGCAGTGTGTAGTCGGGGTCACATTTCACATGTCTATGAGTTGTTAACAGCTCCACCAAATAGTGATTTTTCCCTCTAAACTTCTCACATGCTTTCATTTCAATAAATGTTCAAATGATCCAATATTTCAGCAAAAATCAAAGATTAGAGAAAAAGTCCAAAAACTGAAAACAGATTTGTGTATCAGAACTTTGTTTTTTCTTCTTTCCTCTCCCATTAATCATCTCACCACCCCTCAGATTTATCTGCTGACCCTTTGGAGGGGCCCGACCCCTAGGTTGGGAACCACTGGACTAAACTAGCTAACTGTATATAAAGTAGTGTAAACTAGCTCCACCTCCAGCAGCTACAACAGTAACATGCTGCTCTAACACTGATGCTTCACTATTAATAATCTAATGATGTCATATATAATAATATATCAGTCAGAGGGACCAAACCACTACTTTTACTGCAATACTTTAACTACATCAAGCTCATAATACTTATGTACTTTTACTGCAATACTTTAACTACATCAAGCTCATAATACTTATGTACTTTTACTGCAATACTTTAACTACATCAAGCTCATAATACTTATGTACTTTTACTGCAATACTTTAACTACATCAAGCTCATAATACTTATGTACTTTTACTGCAATACTTTAACTACATCAAGCTCATAATACTTATGTACTTTTACTGCAATACTTTAACTACATCAGTACAGAACGTATTTTAATAATAATGCTGCACTCGGTCAGTGTTAGGGGTCTGTCATTTGTCATTCTGATGGCAGTGATGCTACTGGGTAACTGGCGTAACCGGGGTAACCAGGCTAACGTTATCTAGCGTGAGCATGCTAGTGGTGCGCTGCCAAAACCTTACGGGTGGAACTTGTGCTCTAGAATTATTGTTCTGTACATCACAGTAAGTGGATTATCAAACTATTTTGACAGACATTGTTTGGGTCATGGAGCATATTCTTCATACGACTGAATGCACTGAACCGTAACGTGTGTATTGTGACGGTTTGAGATGAATATATGTACCGTTACACCCCTTCCTGTGATTGACAGCTGTGATTGACAGTTGGCTCCGGTACTCACACTGAGTCAGACTATTGTCACAATATCCCACTAAGTTTAATGTTACATGATGATATCTGCCCTGTTAGCACAGTTTAACTAAAGTAGCTAACGTTAGCACAAGTGTGCAGCGCTTTTAATGTGCCAGATGTTAATAAACATTTCATATCTTCAGCTGCTCTTGTATACAGAATGATTTAATTATTTCTACTATGTATATAATGAGCATCTTTGGCACAACAAAATATTTCAGGCTGAATTAGACACAGTCATTGAACAGTACACTGTGCAGCTGTGTCTGTTAGATAAATATAAGTATTGGACTGGACTCTGTATCATCAGATACTTGTTCTTTAAGGACATTGAATCATGGATCAGGGCTGTAAAACCTTCCACTAATCTCTAAAAACCACGTCTGTCTTCATCACATCAACAGACCTATAACCTCATTTATATTCTTTAGGTGTCAAACTGCCACCAAACTTGGTCAGATTTTGATAAATAAACACAGGTTCTCTGTCAAATAATTCAACCCTGTCTCCAACAAATTAAATTCACATGCAAATATCGATGCATATTTACACTCGGTTATAGAGTGTAAATATGTATTGCAGAAAGATCAGATCAGCACTAATGCAAAAACGAGCAGTAAGCATAAAGTAGGGCTGCAGTGTAAAAGTTTGATATTGCTGTTGTGCAAAGAATCAAACCCAGCTGCCTGAGTTAGAATAATGATTTAGTTGGAGACTGAAAGTTCATTCTTGGAAACAGCACTTGGCAAAACAATCTCACAACGATGTTCATTAGTCTGTTCTGGAGCTTTTGACTGTGTCATAACAAGGTAACATGGACGAGAGAATGCAGTGATGAGAGAATGTTAAGAAAAGTGGGAATGTGAACATCTTAAGTTCCAAGACAGCTGAGAAAATAATGGTTTTGCCAACTGTCATTTAGGTTTTGTGGCCTTCAGGCTGTCCAGACTCTGACGTGCAGGTTTGCTCAAACAGCAACAATTCTACAGCCGCATTCAGACCAGATCAGGCAGTGCAGCGAAAACACCAGTCCTCCCATTCACTTCAATGGGGGTAGTGTGTTTAGGCTGTAGGGGTCTTGGCTGCAGTGGTGCCGCAGTGGCCTGCAGCAAGAAAGTTGATCCAGAGTCAACTTTTGCAAAAATCAGCTGGCGATCAGACTGATCAGAGCTGTAAACTCTGCCATGAGGGAAGACAATGACGTTAGAGGAGGAGGGGAGAACATTTCTCTTCTTTTGATAACGTTAAAAGTAAAGTTAGACTCTGCTGTCAACTTCCTGACTCATTTTAAAAAAGAGAGAGAGCAGCTGTGGTCGAGTCAGCTAGAGAGTGTGGTAGCTGGTGAGTCAGATCAATAAAATGTTATTTTCTGATTGTTTCGCAGCGGTTACGTTTTAGAGCACAAACACACCCACACCCCCCCCACCCACACCTCCGCTCAACCCTGCAGCGCAATGCCTGATTAGGTCTGAATACGGCCTAACGACTATTTCCTTTAAATTATAATAATCCTTAGTATTTCCATTTTTATTTGAATTATTACCATCTGTGGTTACTGGAGGTAAAGTGTGTGTTACAGGTGTGTTTTCATAACAGTTTCCAGGTTTCTGTTTGAAATGGTTTTTAACTTCCTGCCTGCAGCAGCTACGACCTGCAGCACAACCTCACAGACTGTTGACTGAGAGGACTTGTTGCAATAATAATAAATTCATCATCAACAGCGTCGTCCGAGTGCCAAACTGAACTCACATTCAAATGTTTTATTATGCATGATGGGAAAATGATGTGCTTGTCGTGGCTTTTTTTTTTTATTAGCCATCATATCGTTGTGCATGAGTCCACCAGTATATAGAGACATTTACAGAATGCAAATCAATTAAATGGCTGTTGTTAAGAAATCCAGTCATAAATAATATAAAAAAACAGGTTTTATACTGTCAGATGAAAAATTTACAGATTATAACTAATTATGTAATAACTTTTCAGACAGATATAAATCACCTCCTGGGACTGAGTTGTGTGTTTTTTTCTGCTTCTTGTTGAGGTTTTGATGAAGGAGTGTTGGTGCAAATTAATGGAGCAGCATGTAGTTAACTATGGAATATTATAAATTGATGAATAATGCATCCATGTTGTAATCTGTCATGAACCTGTTTGTAGCAGTTAAGTCCATAAATGTTTAGCTTGTAATATTCCACAGCCTTGGTAGCCTTGGTTACAGATGTCTTATTATTTAAACACTAACTGAACCATTTGGTTTTCAGGAGGCTGCTGGTAGTTTTACTGTGCTATAAGTGTGCTTTAGTTGTCATGTGTGGTTTTGAAGGTTTATCCAACTGAACATCAGGCAGTAAACATACATTTCCATGAACATCTTGTCTGATACGTCGGTATTCTCTGCACCGTTGCTCTTTTACAGGAACAACCCCCTGCCATCATCTCTACATCACAGCACTCCAGCTGTGAAGAGAAGATGTCAGAATGCCAGATGCAAATGAAAGGCTGATAAAACTGCAAGTGTGTCCTACAATGCTACGAAGGACACGATGTGGAAATATCAAAGAGCAAAGAAATGATGTAAGATTCTGTAATTTTATCTCCACGAAACACTAGAACTCCAGGGTGCTTTTCAGTGTTATTTATTCAGTCGTTTAAGCATTTTTTCAACACTGCTTTTAAAAATGATTATTGACTAAAAACATGCAGAGAAGAATCATCCTGAGGACAAAAACAACAAGGATAAAGAGCCTCATTTCACCTCGTGGTTGAATCCGCTGGGATGAGCTGATGTTGAAGCCATTTCTGGTTTTGTCCTGAAGGAAAGTGAGTTTCACATTATGTCCTCCACCTGCGCTTCACATATTGTCTCTTAATGAGGTATTTGGGTCATTCTGGCTTCTAGCAGGATTGTCATTAGCTTGACCACTGGCGCCATTTCAATAAGTTTTAAATTTGCCTCTCGTCCTGACGTCTCGTCTCCTGAAAACTGCCTGAACTCCTGCGTTTTCTCTAAGTGTTTTTAGTGTGTCACAACCCAGTTAATATCTTTTATGAGTCAACATAATATCTGGGAAATTCAGATCAGGTTTTAAAGCCCTTCGCAGCTCAGAGACTGTGCTCCTCAGAGAGACTGATGACCTTCTTTTTTAGCAGCTGATGCCTCGAAAAAAGTTTCATTTTAAATCTTTTAAATCTCACAGCAGCCTTGAATATCGGAGACCAAATTATTTTTATTGCCGTGCCTTGAAGGTACGTGTTGAGAGAACTTTACATTCTGTTTGTGCTCTTGGAAAGTCACCTTGGAAGGAAGGAAGGGAGGAAGTTCAACATACACATTTTGGCTGCATTTCCACTTTTCTTCTGAATGTAGAGCTGTGGGTGAATCCTGTCTGTGAAAATGTATCTTCAACAGGTAACTGACAAACATTGCTCATGTGAATTGTAGGTGGTACAATAATTAAATC
The DNA here is from genome assembly GCF_914725855.1 of Thunnus albacares. Classification (NCBI taxonomy): domain Eukaryota; kingdom Metazoa; phylum Chordata; class Actinopteri; order Scombriformes; family Scombridae; genus Thunnus; species Thunnus albacares. Next base: position 28,802,140 of record NC_058121.1, on the reverse strand, counting down.
TTACCTATGAGGTCCAAAGTCAAGTCTGCATCCTGGACTTTGTCATTATGGAGTTCAGAACAGCTGCAGCATTTACTGGTTTTGGGCCAGTAAATCCTGGATGCAACGTTTTTAAAGTTCAACTGTTCTATTTGTGATTTTTGAGCCAAATTTCTTGCATGTTGCTTCCAGGTTTTGTTGACTCTTATCTGAGAAATGAATCATCTGTTGTCTGTCTGCTGGTCCAAGCTTTAAATATTTAGGTTTTGGGTGGATGTGAAGTCACGCAGTCAGGTCAGAAGGCTGAGGTCCATGCAAGACGTTTTTGTTTTTAAGTCGCAAATCACCAGATTTGTGACTCAAATCTGACTCGAGTCCAGGTCATGTGACTTGAGCCCAAACCTCAGATGTCCCTGAACTGAATCAGGCATGTTTCCCCTTAAAATGAACCAGTGCCTACATGTGAGTCCTCATGATGCAGAGTGAGGGTCTCTGGCACAACTTCACCTACTTCCAAGGTGCACGGAGAAGGGAAAGAAGTCTACAGGAGCTCTATTAAGAGAAAGGATGTATGTTGCAAGACATTTCAATGAAAAGCAACATCTCATCTTTATTTTTCACAGGCATAGAAGTGATTAAGCCCAAGAAGTGATAATGTTAGTTTTCTTAGGAAAAGCATTTTGGATTTTCTATTTCCAAAGTTTATCTCCGGGGGGCATGAATGAAGATTTCACAATTTATGAGTTTCTGTGGTGGTTTTTTAATACCTCTCATTTATGTGGATTTGTAGTGTTGATATTTTTTTATGATATATTTTTTATGATGGAATTTTTTAATGATGTATTATGATGTATCATTTTTTTATTTTTTATTACTTTTTAATATTTTTTTTATCAATTTATATTGTTGTATTATGCATCTTTCTGATCTCTCTATGGACAGCACTTTATAAAGCCTTTTATCTTTACTATTACTACTACTATTATTATTATTATTGTTATTATCCTAATCAAAGTGTTTCTAATGTATTCCATAACTAATAGGCACATTTTTGGATGAGCAAAAAACCCAAGTACCAGCCCTTAGCTGCATCTTTCTAGTTAATGGACCAAATATGGTGTCACTCATGCCCCTTCTTGAACAACGATTGGCCTGAAGTCACATGACCATATATCCAACCCATCTTTATAGATGCCCCATTGGCTGATTTGTCTCTGGATGTATATGACTGGTTGTCTTTTATTTATTTTTAACTTTTTTTTTTTTTTTACCCAACTCACTTTATTTAAATGTTGTTTGTAATGTGTTTTATGATGACCCTGATGAAGGCCACAAGCCGAAACGTGTTGGTCAACTGATAAAGTTGTTCTTCATACTACAAGTGTTGCTGGAGTTCTCATCTTTCTACATGTTACTGTTCTGGACATGAGGTGAACAGTTCAACCAAAGAGTAATTTTTCCTTCTTGGATATGTTGAATCTATCTGGCATTTCACAAGTCAGAGAGAATAAACATGATTTGGTGTAACAGAAATAGTCCCTTTCAACACTTCTCTGGTGTCCCGGCCTGCAGGCTGAGACTCAATGATGTAAAATATTGCTTTTGTTTCTTTTCTGGTTTTTATTTTCTCTGGTGGAAAGAGTGACACGAGTCTAACAGATGTTGTCGAGTTTCATAAAACATGTATCGACAGTTGTTTGTAACACAGCTGGGTTTTGTGTTTAGGGGATTGATCTTCCTCTTGTGACGGTACATTTAATCAAATCTGACACATTCTCCTCTGAATGTTGTTGGAGCACAAGTCTCATCTGTTGCTTTTACAGAGATACACATCCTTCTCTGTGACTGGCTTCAAATCTGATCTCTGTAGAAATGACACATCCAGAGGAGATTGAACAACTGATCCCTGATCAGTGGAGGCTGACATCCTGTCTCAACTGCTGCATTACTGTTTTTTTTCCCCCTTTGAAAGTCTTTCCTGTGGACTTCATAATGGTCTAATCTGTACTCTCTCTCTCTGTTCCTGTTTCCTCTCCTTATCTCATAGAATGAAATATGAATCCAAGAAGAGCCACATCATATGAATACTGATGCATGTTAGCATGCACGGTCACATGTTCTCACCATCCACAGCTCTCAGTGGTTGCTAGGAGCAACAAGTGTATTCATATTTGCTCTGGGTTGGTGTGATTATGAAGCATTTGTCACAGGGCCTCTGTCATCAAAGGGGACAGCACCTGCAGGAAAAAACCCACTGCTGATGAACTCTTTATTGAAATGGAAAACTGCACTGATAATGGTCTCCAACAGATTTCCCATCACGTCTCGGTAAAGGTTCACGCTGATCTGTTGCAGTCTGACACTGTTCATCTGCGCTTTTGTGCTTCCACCCACTCATGCGTGTTATGCTCGATCAGAGTTGGTAGTTCCTGCACTCTGAGAACTCTCAAAGCACACTGATTGAATGAGGAAGTGGATGAGTTATTGAAAAGGACAGGTGTGTATCTGAAAGCTGCGTTAAGCAATACTGACTGCACGGTGATGTAAGACGGTCCTACTGAGGATTTACTCCCCTTTCTGTTGCCCTTTGAGTTTATTATATACTGATCCACAAAAATATACCAGTTCATATGAAATAGACTCTGCACTCAAACTCATAGAGTATTACACTTGGTTGACAACTAACAATTATTGTTTTATTATCTATTAAAGCTATAATATGTAATTATTCCACATTAAAATGTCTAAAAACAACTAGACCTATGTTATATATGTTGTTGAGTTGTGTACTTACATTATCCCAAATGTTTCCAACAATGTTCAAACCCAGAGAAATCTGTAATTTAATCAAAGTAACGGACTGTTTCATTTGGTCACATGTCAATGGTGTCATACCTCCTTACCTCCTTAACTCCTTATTGTTTTGATTGAGACCCCTAGCGTCTGAAATTACATATTGTGCGTTTAACCTTTTTGATCAATGAATGAATCATTTGATGCCAAATGTCAAGAAAATAGTGGAAAAAGCTCATCACAGTTTCTTCAGGCTCAAACTGACATCTTCAAATTTCAAATTTTGTCCAACCAGAGTGATTCGGTTCACTGTCACAAGAGACAAAGCTGGAATAATTCATTACACTGCATATTAAAAGCACAAAAAAAGAGAATAAAAATTAACAAATGACTTTCAAAAGTCGGGCTTTGCAAGTTAAAGAGACACAGGTTTTTTCTTCAGTAACTGTTGAACCCAAACAGAGATAACAGCTGAATACTGGAGCAGGAAGGTGGTCAATGAAAGATGCCCCTCAGCTGACTTCATGCATGTATTCATAACCTGGTGATTTCCTTCAATAAAAACTGAGAGGTGAGACCTGGTCTGGTAATAAAAACAGTGATTCTCTACTTGCTCATACTTCAACTAAAGTCTTATATACTTGTAATAATTATAATAATTTCCATTTCCATCATAAAGTCACAGCTTGTTTCCCCAACACAAAACTGTCAAACACCAGAAATTAATTAATTAATTAATTAATTAATTAATAACGTGTTGGAGCTGCTGAGACGTCGGCGCAAACGAGGGACACCTGGTGGACCGGTGAAGAATGACATCATCTAAATATTAAACACAGAGAGACTAGAGCCAAGAAGAATGAAATATTTTAAAATCCTTTCACATGATGTGATGTTTATCAACAGCCGAGCTAAAAGTTGTTTGTGTTGTGTGTTTTTTTTTTCAGCAGCTGGTAGACGACAGACTCACATCATCGGACAAATCAAGACAACTGTGTGGTTGCAGAGTTGGTTATGTGAAGGTTAATAATAAATAAATACTATGCACTGATAATATAGCAAAAAATACAATTTTGGTTTATTACCTTGAACAATAGACTTTTGCAGATGGAAGGCATCCATATCTGTTTGTCTTTTTAGTTTCACAGTCATAATTATTACTTGGATGTTGACGTAAATATTATATATTTTTTAATGTTTTTATTACACCATTATTTTAGTAGGTTAAGTCCCATTGAGGTATAAAAACCTCTTTTACGAGGTTCTATAGATGCGACTGAAACAGCAGCATAAAAATTTGCAGACAAAATGATACAAAATCAGAAAACTGTAAAACAATATTAAAAGTAAATAGTAACTAATAACAGACACAATTAAGAATGAAGTCATTCAGTCAGTTTTCATTCAGTTTACAATGATGTTATGAACTCAAGTATGAAGCTGGTCATCAGAGACCGATGCTTTAATAACTAGCAGGATGGACTCTGGTCTGAAACTGGTTACCAGTTAGCCTCCGTATTGGTTTTAAACCCTTTTATTGGTTTATAAGGCGCTGCATGTTCTTGCATTAGACGAACTTTCCAGAAATGCTTCTGATTTACGAAGCAGGAACGTTCTTCTCTTTTTAACTGTTTCACAAAGCAGAACAAAAACCTTCAGTGATGCTTTCAGTTATTACACTCTAACAACTCGTCTCTGGCTTTTATGTAGTGGAGTTTACTGTTTCATTATAATTGATTTATTTTGTGTGGTTTTTTATCATTTCCTTTTGGCTTTTTGTTTATTTTGCTGTGCAATAGTCTCGCTTGTAAAGCATTTTGAATTGCATTTGACTTCTCTGAAAGGTGCTTTACAAATAAAGTTTGATTTGATAATGAGAAGTTAGTTAATCTCAACCAGCGAGTGTAGATCAATGGCGTCATCTCACCCTGTGTTGTTTATTCTGAACCATTCAAACACCGGCTGCTCTTTGTAAACGCTGCGGCGTCCATGTTGAGCAGGTAAAATCATTTCTCCTTGTCTGAAGACCAAAGGCTCAGAGCGCTTTTTTCAACACTCTCTATCAACATCTCTGGAAAGAAGAAGTGTCTTGATCTTTACTGAAGAAAGTTCTCTCTTTTCTCCAAGCTTCAATCCATTGAGTCAGTAACCCCCCCCCGGTCGTCTGCGTAGCCCCGGGCGATGGTAGGAGGACGGGGAATGAAAAGCATCAGACGGCAGCCCTGTGGAATTAATCAATGAGAGAGGTGGAGAGAGAGAGGCCGTGTCAGGAGGAAGAGGAAGAAAGAGGAGGACGAAGAGATCAGAAGAAGAGTGTCAGAGAACAGATGAGAGAGAGAAAGAAAGAGGAACAGAGTGTCTGGCATTGGGTTTTATATTGGAAATGTGATCAGATATCATCCAATTAACTGCTTACTTTTACACTGGAAAATCAATTAATGTTAGCTAGGCGTCTTCTCAAAGCTCTTAACCTGGACTGCTTCTAATGAGAGACCTTTTTATTAGATTCTAGATGAATGTATGTGTGTTTCTTCACTTAATGGCCTGATGTCTTTTACAACAGTGGCTGCAATATGAAAAGTGATATTTCTAACCTAAAACATGTGATCAGTAGATCATATCGGGGCTGTCTTTTGCAAATTGTTTTATTTTCTTATTTAAAATGTATGACTTCAAAGAAATAGCATTTTCAGAAATACTTCAGGGAACATAGGAAACTAACCCCAACCCTAACCCCAACCCCCAACCCTAACCCTAACCCCCTAACCCCAACCCTAACCCCCTAACCCTAACCCTAACCCCAACCCTAACCCCAACCCCCAACCCTAACCCTAACCCCTAACCCCCTAACCCCAACCCCCTAACCCTAACCCCCCAACCCTAACCCCCTAACCCCAACCCTAACCCCTAACCCCCTAACCCCTAACCCTAACCCCCTAACCCCAACCCTAACCCCCTAACCCTAACCCTAACCCCCTAACCCTAACCCCCTATCCCTAACCCCTAACCCTAACCCCCTATCCCTAACCCCAACCCTAACCCCCTAACCCTAACCCCCTATCCCTAACCCCAACCCTAACCCCCTAACCCTAACCCTAACCCCTAACCCTAACCCCCTAACCCTAACCCCAACCCTAACCCCCTAACCCTAACCCCTAACCCCCTAACCCCGACCCCCTAACCCTAACCCTAACCCCCAACCCTAACCCTTTCTAAAATAATTTTGTTGCACAACAAACAGTCAAAGCATAACTAAATCCGAGTATCCGATTAGCTTGAGATGACTGGTTTGACATGTCACGTTTGTTCGAGTCGGGGAAATCTTCTTCTTCTGTTTATGGGTCATTTCCTTCGTTTCAGTCTCAGTGCTGATGTTAGTGTCCTGCAGGTTTTTTGTTCCTCCCTGATAGATAAAGAACTACACCTGGTGTCAGATTAGCTGCGGCTCATTAACCACGACGGAGGAAAAAGCCACATCTGGTCAGACAGTAGAAGAGAGAAACAACAGGGTCAACATTCTGCACAGCACAAACAGAAAACAATACTGCAGACAATAATGTGACACCTGTGATGTGATGCAATGATAATCTGCAACACCCTCCCCAAAAGGAGTTATATATTCTACAACTATGTTCATCCTCATTTCAAGTGGTGCCAGTTTTACAACTTTAAGATGACACATATGAGACAAAAGGACTCTGAGTGTCTTTAAACAGCTATAAACTGTTAAAGGCTGAATAGATGAGAAGCAAAACAATTTAGAGCTCAAATGTTTGTACAGAATAGACACAAACACGTCAAATCTTCTCAATCTGGGTAAATTATGTTTTTAAACATAAACATGATATCTAGTGAATGCTGACTTGTGCTATTATTTTATTCCCTCTTGTGTTTCTTTCTTAACATTAAGATAAAGACAGATGATGTAACTATTGATTGTTTGTTTGTCAGTAATGCTTTCTGGTGCTTTCTGTCTTCCACCTTTAATAGCAGTTCTTACCCAGGTCCAAATAGTCAGCATGTGTTGAGCTTATGGTCATCGGGTTGGGAAGTTACCAGAGGAGCAGTGATCAGGTTGATCAGACACTTGATAAACTGTCATCGACGGCATCCAGAGTGTCACAGAACCTGTTGTAGAAGTCGTCAAACTAGCCAAGAGAAGGCAAAGAATAAAACAGATAATAGAAATGTCTTGATGTTCATTTTCACCCCATCAGCTCTATCAGATCTGACCATCATCAGGCTGATCCTGGCTGGACTAGTATCTGGACTAGTATCTGGTCTAGTCTCTGTCTTGGAATCTAAGGAGGTTATAAAACCTTCCTTGTTTGGTCCGATTGAATCAGACTCTGGTATGTTTTCCCCCTCGGTGTGATTTGTTTGAGAAGAAACGGTCCACCACCTCCAAGTTCTACATGATTCTAATACAAGAAGCAGAGAGAACAAGTGTCTGCTTAAAAGATGAAGAGCGAGAGGGAGGAAAACTGGAAGTGGACCAGCCTGTGGACGACACACAGGGGGAACAGTTGTTGGGGAACTTTATGGGACATGAAGACCGCAGGGGGCTGTTGATTTACTTCTGCAGTGTGGTGCACACACAAAAAGGCACACACACACACACACACACACACATGCATGTGCAGGGAAGGAATCTGCAGCATGTTGAATGAACTTACACTGGAAAGCACAGCAGCTTACACACATACAAAAACACACACTGCTGCCCCAGTGCAGCTGTTAAAGCCTCCTGGTTTCACTATATGTGTCAAACAATGGGTGTCAGCGGTGGCAAAAGGCAGAGTCATAGAAATGATGATCCAGCAGTCAGCTCACAGCATGTTGGAAATGTGCTGCTGGGATGGACCTCCCGAGAAAAGAGAGAACAAGGACAGATAAAGCGTTATTACTCTCTCTTTCTGCTTGGGTTTTATTATGCGATATGTCATTTTATAGGCTTCCGAGGCCTTTCTTACTGCCGTATACTGCTACTGTATTGTCCTTGGTTTGTGCACACCAGTAAAACACGCTTTTATTGGTTCAAAGATTAGATACACAAACACATCCGACACAGACACACAAGAAATAAAATAGAACTTCAAAGAAAATCAAGAACAAAGCCAGATTAAGTGTCAGTGCTACAGCAGTGTGTTAGTCCTAATAGTACAGAACATATTGCATGATGTTTCCCTGGAGGCTGATGATTATTGTTGTAAATGTAACAGAAATGAGCAACTACAAAGATCATTATGGTTTGTAGAGAACATTGATAAGATAGAAACCCAGTTTGAGTCCTGCTGGATTCATCTGGACTCTCCTCAGTGGCTGCATCAGCTGCCAAGACAGTCAACAGTCTGTTGCCATCCAAATCTGGAAAACATATGAATGACATTTGTCTTTTGACTGTGGAATTTAATGACTTGTCGCACTGTTAATATAACAGACAGTGTACATATTAGCGTATTTACATCTTTAAACATGGAATCTCATCGTAAATCCCAGTGTCTCTGTAGTAATTCTGACTTGGATGTTGACATGAACACTTTTTACAAGTCAGAAACTCAAACCTACAATAACTGCTTGACATTTGTGCAGTAAAGTGACTTGTATATTTCTATATTATGAAGGAAACTGTCCTCCCAAGAAAAATATGGACCAAAATGAGCTTTATTTATGTTCAGGTGACAGATGTCATCCAGCAGCCTCAGGAATTATGACTGATGATGTCAATATAGCATGTAGGTAGGTCGGGGTGGATGGACGTTGCCAATGGAAACTGCTGTTCGTCTCCAATTTCCAATCACTTTCACATTTCCATCTGTGAGTCAAGACTGTTTTTCAAAAAGTGTAACTATGACCGTCCCCTAACCTTTAACCCCCAGGTTATTACTGTTGCCATGACGACCGAGGTGGCCTAACTTTAAGGCAGTAGTAACTTTAACCCACCACATGTTTCTCTAATCTTAACAAAGTGATCATTTTAACCCAAACCATCATCTTTAAACCTAACCAGACTTTAACCACAGCGCTGTCACATCATTAAAACATCATTATTGATTGAACAGTGATGTGTTTAAAGGTTTTATAAAACACAGGCAGATGATGTCGTCCTGCTGATTACTGCTGATAGAGGCGTTGGATTAGAAAACGCTGCTATGTGTCGTTCTGGAGTTGTAGAAGCGAAAATATGATGAACGTGTGGAATCGTGCTAAGTAATATGCAAAACACAAAGGGTTGCACAACACCAATGGATAGTTCTGGTTACAATCTCTGGGAAAACAAAACTTACCAGATCGGCTTAACCTATGCCGGTCATTGACCAATCCAAAAAGTGTTAGGCCACCAGACAAACAGGAGACACCTGGAAATATTAGGAAAGGGGGGAGCAAAGTACACCACACACACACACACAGCAGAAATTAAGAAAATGTCCAAATGGTGCAGAGACATCTATACCCATTGGTCAAAGTCAAAGTGATCATTTTCCCCACCAAAGTGCCAAAAACACAGGCAGGATGTCACGTCCGCTTTTGGTATAAATAGGTTTGGGTGTGAAGTTGAAGGAGAGCTGCGTTGGTGTTTTTCTGAGTTCTGTATGTTGGTTTGTAATGAAATAAACTCCCGTTGGTTGTCTGCTCATCTCTCTGGTCTCAGCGTTTGGTGTGAACATCTTTAATATAGCTTGATCTGAAACCCCTATAGAGTCACATGATCAAACCACATATCTGGTCGTTTAATGTGGAGGACTGGTTGTATGAATAATCTGAACAATCAAACCTTATGTATTTGTATTCATTCACAAAGTTGGTGAGAATTAACAAGTTCAGGGTTCCATAACTTGATATCTCCCAAAACCCTGATTTCTTTTGTGAACATAAAAACAAATGTTCTCAGACAAGTTTTCTTAACTACAACTCCAAGCTTGTGCCATTGTAACAGCTACTGTAGAAAGCATTCACCAGGCTGTAACTGACAGAACAGTAATTCAGCTACTTTTATAGTGATTTATACTTCAAGAACCTTCAATACTAAAACACTTATATGCACTGAAAGGTTGCAAACACTTCTCAGACGTGCTGTAAATGCTTTAATGTACACGTACAGGCCACTCTGTTGGAGTCAGTTAAATTGTTGCTAGGCAACGCCACAACATGACAGGGCAGGTTCATAGTGGTCACAGCCCATCACTTTGACAGGAGGGAGAGATCTCTCCCTCCTGTCAAAGTGATGGACATTTACAGCACATCTGAGAGGTGTTTACGACCTTTCTGTCCATGTAAGTGTTTCAGTATCAAAAGGTTCTTGAAGTATAAATAACTAGAAAAGTAGTTGAATTACTGTCTGAAGAACCACAAAAGAAGAAGGATAACCTGAAGTTCATGTGCTGATTAAAATGTCCCCGCCGCCGCCTCTGAAATTAAAACCACGTCTTTGCTTCATTACAGCTATTATCTGCTACAACCATTATTAATGTGATGATGAGCGTATATGAGGGAGAAGAAGAAGAGCACCAGCAGAGAAATCCTGCTGGAAACAGAAGAATATCCTCCTGGTTTACTTTACAGGTGATTGTGGTTTACAGACAGCAAGAAGCACCAACAGTTACTCTCTTTCCCTTCCAAAACTAACTTATATGTGTTTTAGAGTTTATAGAAGCAGCATTGCCTTTAGACTTTTAAATTCTCAGATAGTTACTAGAACTAAAGTGAATGTTTACTGAATTAACTGAGCTGTAAAGTAGCTTTTTAGCGCTCAACCCGCTCTAGTTCTTTTGTTTCTTATTAAATATTTAGTGTTACTGCTGCTGTTTGCGAAAAACATTGAAATTGAAAACTATTTCCTAAAACATTTTAGTTTTCAGCAAATGTTACTAAAACCAGAATACATTTATTTGGGACTATTTTAAGCTGCATTTGGTGCTCTAGTGTAGCGGACTCATATTTTACCACTGAATAAACTGAAAAACTGATATATTTCATGAATATTTCATGTTATATTTAATCCAAATAGTGAACTCAACGCCTGCAGGAAGTTAGTGTAATTCAACAGGAAATTTTCATGTTCATCATGAACGATTGAAATGATTCATGTAAAAATCATGTTTGGAAAGCTGAAGGAGACTCACACAACCGGCTGTGTTATACGTTGTTTTGCATAAGTCCTCATTCAGGATAGAGTACGTACTGTATGATGGACTCAAAATAAAACTACAGTGTTGATATTCATGGTAATAAAGGAATACCAATGTCACCCAATGTGCAACAGTGTGGCTCATTTGTGTGTTTTTAATGGCTGTTGGACAACAAGAGACACAGAGGACAAAACTTTATCATCAGGACATGAAGACACCGACAATACTTGTTATAAAGACAAAAAGTTTTACCAGACACAATTAATGCAAATAGGGATGCACGATATTGGATTTTTTGCCGATATCCAGTGTGCCGATATTTCCAACTCATTGAGGCCAATGCTGATATATGCACATATTTATTTCCAGCTGGCTGAGGAGACTATTATACATGCAAGCATAGATTGTACTACTTATGATCAAGAAAGACAATATATGAAGGAAAAACTTAGGAAGACTGGAGTTCAGGAGCTCAGCATTAAAACTTTAATGAACCTGCCAAGTGGGAGGAGCAGCAGAGTTTTCTTTTAGTTTATTAGACAGACAGGATTAATGTGTAGGATTTAATTTCTGGTCCACACTGGTGGCGGTAATGCACCTAATACGCTGGTTGCCAACCACCGTTATAAACCAAAAAGAAGAAGATGAAGTTTTTTATTCTTCAAACAGAGTGGTACATCCTGTCAGTTGAGGTGTAACCTATCTGTGCAGCCGAACATAGCAGCTCCCTGACGGACTGTTTCTCACTGATGGTCCCGGTGTTTTCTCTGCAGGCTGCACTTCACTCAGCTGCTTCTTCCCACTTTAACCTGAATAACAAACCGGGGCTCGGTGCTCCGGTTGGATCCACATGGAGAGTCGGGGCTAACGTTAGCTGAGTGGCTAGCGGGGGCTAGCTGGCTGTGCTTCCCTTCGGTCAAGCTGCGGCTAACGCTCCGCTGAGTGAAGTGCAGCCTGCGGAGGAAGCACTGGGACCGTCAGGGTGAAACAGTCCGTTGAGGGAAGCACAGTCAGGCGGTGGAGGGGAAGGCGACATATCGGCCTCTCATAATCGGCAGAAATGGCCGATGCCGATATTTCATTTTAAAGCTTTTTGTCAGCCGATACCGGTGACATGCCGATAATATCGTGCATCCCTAAATGCAAATATAAAATGTAACAAATAAAAAAAAAGGAGCAAATGTTAATGGATTTATTTTTAAAAAAAACCTCTTCCAAGTTTTCATAAAAGTGGTAGTAGCATCCAGTTTTTCAACGGCAGCATAAAAAGTGTTTTTTCCTGATGTCTCAGTAGGTTGTTTCAGTAAATCCCCAGGTTTAACATGCCGGTGTTGACCTTTTTACATGCTTTCAAACTGATGCCTCCTTGGATACTTCTGAGACAACAAAAGCCACAGTTTTTTTTATTGATGAGGCCAACAAGTTGATCATCCCACAGAGAAAAGGCTGTTAATTGGTAGAAAATGCAGCTTATTATAAGGAGGTTAGAGAGGGGGGCCGAGGGGAGCTTGTTGTGTATGCAGGGCCTGTGGTGTCTGATATCTGCTCTCCACATTTAAATTCAGTGTTTTACATTCTGCTTGGCGAGTGGAGTCCCACATCACTGATTAATTACAGCAAACATGGACCCACACTCTTAACTCAGTGGTTTGTGTGAGTGTGCATTTAGAGAATTTGACAAAATAATGTTCAACTCTGCAACATCTCTAATTAGTGGTGGGATCTAGAGTGGAAACGCTGACCACAGCAGGCAAACACTTGTTTATGAGACCTACTTTTTTTTTTTTTTTTTTTTTTTACTATAAATGCTGAGCAATACTATCCATATCCCTACACAGCCCGGGCAGCTTTGATCCTGATTATACAGCACACCGGCTGAAATGTTGTACAGTGCTCTGGTAGAACTCAGGAGGACAAAATCTTATGTTTTATGCCAGCAGCTGTGGGGTGAAACTGGGCTGGAGCCAGCTGTCCCACTGGAGAAACAAAGGTCCTGTTTGTTTTTAGCCACGCTAGCAGCATAGCTGGAGATCACAAACTCCATCTATCTGTCAGTCCGGGACTTTGCTCTGAAATTAAATATCTCAGCGGCTATTTGGATGGACTGACAGGTTCCTAGAGGACAAAAAAGTAATGATCTATGTGACTCCTTGACTTTTAATTTTAATTTCAACAAGATCAAGCAGGAAGTTGCGGGTCTGAAAAGTGAAACCAATGCAAAGTGCCTTAAACCTGCATTCTTTCTATTGGCCAGCAGGGGGCGACTCCACTAGGGGCAAAAATGAGTCAGTCTATGAGAAAATGACCCTACTTCTCACTTAATTTATTACCTCAGTAAACATTTCTTTGCAGAAGGGTGAGACCGCGGCCTGCTCTCCTATTGGTGCACGGTTTACCTGTGACTCCTCTGCCACCTTTGACCTGAGTAAGAACATTTCTTGGTCCCTACTTTGAGAGTCTGAGGTTGATTCATACCTTGGTGCGTTTGGGCTTATTGCTGTTGCTTTACATTGGCCAAAAGATGTGTGGGCAATACTTTTACAGTGTAAGTTAACTGGTAAGGCTCAGGAGGCTTGTTATTTTGTTGCTGTTGAAGATGGTCTTGTATATGAAAAAGTAAAAAGTGGGTAGAAAGAGATCCTGTTTGACCAATGGTGTTCTGCAAGGCTGAAGACCTCGATTCTGTGCGTGAGTTAATGCTGCTTGAGGAATTTAAAAACTATGTACCTGAGTGAACTGTGGTTTACTTAAACGAGCAGAAGGCAACCACTCTGCTTCTTTGGTGGATGAGTTTGCTCTCACACAAAGATGTGCTTACTAAGCATGATTCGTTTAATATTATTATTAATTAAAACAGTTTCTCCTGGTGGTCAGTCCACTACTCCAAAAGTGCCCAATGATTGCTTCAAACTCTTCATCTTTAATGGTTACGTGTTTGTCACAGGTTGCGTGACACTGGAGGTTCTCAGTCCTTCATCTTTTCTAATGCCCTGCCCTTGGGTTTGTGGTAGGGATGTGCCTGAATACAAATACGTTAAATACAAATTTCGGCAAAGCAGAAATAGTGTTGTTTTTTTTTTGTTTTTCACAAATATTTGTTTCATACAAATATTTTTAAAATTATTTGTTTTCAGGAAGAAAAATAAACCATGTCAAATACCAGAGCGCAGGTCAGTTACATCACTATCTCAGTGTCTCTCCTCTGCTCCGCTGTGACGTCTATCAGCAGGTCTCAGCGAGGGGAGTCACATCCACCTGCTACATGACGCACATTTCCTTATTTAGGCATCACTCCCAGAGTTGGGGGTGTTCCCCAGAGATAAAGCTGAACTACTGGCACACGCTTCATGAACACTTATTGCAACACTTTAATTTTTAAAAATTAAAAGAGTAATAAAAACAAAAACTTGTATGTACGACCACAACCAGCAGTTGATGCGTTGGGCTCTGCTGGTGAAAGGGTTCATCATTGAAATCAGGTACAAGAGAGGGACGTAGTGGATGACACCCAGTTCCATGGCTGAGAAAACTTACCAAAGTGTCTTTATTACATATCTCTGTTTGATATTGGGGTAGTGATGATGACCATGTAGGAAGGTTGCTGGATTGTGAATTTTTACGTTTATGGTGAGTGTAACAAACTGCATGTTAGTTCTTATGGGAGGGTTTTACAGTCGTAGTGTCACGTGTTTGTCTCTCCAGGTCCCCCCCTCCCTCCCTAGTCCTGCAGTGGGTGGATCACACCTATGATCAATGAGAATGATCAAGGCCTGGAGCTTAAAAAGCTTGAGAAGAGCTACAGACAGGGCCTGTGTATGTTTAACCATACTTGAATGGTTGTGTACTGGGTTCGGTAGGTTTGGTTTACTCCTTTTTGAAGGGACGGTGGTGATTGTTTTCAGTTTGGCTTGTTACTGTCGTCTCTGTTATAGGTGGACCTGCTCCCCCTTTTTGCAGAAGAAGTTGCTGCTCCACAGTCATTTTTGTTATACTGTAAATTAGAAAATTCTTTCTAATAAATGTATTTTGTAATGCACTTTTCATTCATAGTGAAACTTACAGTGCTGCAGTATTAATAACATAGAACAAACAATCTTTGGAAACAAGGAACAAATTTACAATTTAATTTTTTAAAGAGACTTTTTTGGCACTGGCACTGTAGTTTTTATTAAATATGACCAACTCTCAAGCAGAAAGTGTGTTAAGTGGAGCAGAGCAGGTGGACCCACATGCAGGAGACCATGAGCAGAGCAAGGCTGAAGAATAACTAATTAATTGAGGCTCATGCAGGCAAAACTAGCAGATCAGAACCAAATAGAGAAGAAGTAAACTGAATAAACACAACAGAGGATCCAACAAAGACTGAACTGAAAACCAAGACTTCAATACAAACAGAACTAATGAGGGAATGGAGAACAGGTGACTGGACGAGGACCAGGCAGGGAGCTGATAGGCCGAGGGAAACACTGGGAGCAGAGCAAGACTAATGAGGCTAATGCAGGGCAGGTGTGTAGGGAAGGTGTGAGAGAGGAAAGAAGGCTGGGAAGGAGCACAGAAACACAGGAGGGAAAACAGACAACCAAAAACACAGAAAACACAAGTAGGCTCAAGAAAGCTCTAAATGCCAGCAGGCCAAATACAAACAAAAACACTCTGTGCTGAGCAAGATAATCTGAGACATGGAAACTCTTCAAGTCCAAAACAAAGATCTCTTCCATAACCCAGAAACTGATTCACCACTCCTGAGTGTGAATTGCATGAAAAGTATTAAACCTGCAGCTCAGAGAAACTAACCTGAAACACATTATCTGATCATAAAACAAACAAACTCATTCTGAATCACATGAAGGCAAAAATATCTCTGATTTCACTTCTGTTTGCTCTTCCAATTGAGCACATGTATAATGAACATGAACATACAATGATCAACAGTATCAGACCGTAGTAAATGGTCCTTTAATATAATCTGCAACATATCTTATCTGTCCTTCCACTCAGTCCAGTTTAACAAATGGAAAAAGTCTGAGGGCATCTGGTGGACTGATGCAGGGACACAAAGCCAGACAAGGACAGAACCATGACCAAGTGCATTTGTTGGGGAATTTTTAATTTTTTTTTAGCTGCATATTTGTAGCAGTGAGTTGTTGACGAGGACTGTGTATGTGGGACTGACACAAAATCAACTGTAGTGGCTGTTTCATGGTGATTAAAGAACAAAAGTTTCTGAATAGTTTTTTTAGTTTTTCAATAGTTTTTGAGAGGAATAAGACAGGATTTTGCATGATTTTGTCTTTACATTTGTTGACAAGAAAAATATCACAGGAATATTAACATGCTAACATCAAGCAGCAACCTCGGGGGCTGTGAAATGGAAGCCAATGCGGAAGTGCCAAAAACTGCAGTTCCTTTGCAGTTTTTTTATAACTCACTCGTTTAAATTTTATTAAGCCGTAAAGTTCTGCATAATGAAGGACATGGCTGCTTTGAGTGACAGGTCCGCCAGCCGCTAGGTGGCTTGTTTCAGCCGTTCGGCCCCGCCTCTTTGCCCATTTTTGATTGGCTGGGAGTTAGGCAGCGTCACGCACTGCCAAGATGGCGACGGCCGGAGCGGCTCACTTTGAGCTTCAGAAACCAACGGGTGACATCACAGTAACTACGTCCATATTTTTATACAGTCTATGGCTAACATCCTACAGTTAGCATGAGTGGGCTCAAAACACAGCTGTAAAAAGTCCCATTACATCTCCCACAGTATCTCCTAAAATAAATACAAATGACAAAAATAGGTGTTCTCAGACTTTTCATACATATTTATCTGGTCTACTACTATGACGGACAGTAACAACACATCATTATAACAAGGATGAAGAAACAAGTTTTGTTAGCATTCAATAAAGCTCCTTTTTAGGCTTTAACTGCCTGCAGATGGCTGAGTTTAACACATATAATATGCAGAGGACCTCAGTAGACCTTTAGGGTTAAATATTACAGGAAAACCGAGGGAGGAACATTAGTGTTGTATAAGTCATGTTGATGTTACATCGAAGGAGAGCACATATTCATCTCTTATAAAGCATATCTGAGATGATGTCGCTCCCTAATGATACAGGCCGTCTGATTCTCGTCTATGAGCTGATTTTGTGAGGCTACTAAATGTGTCAAAGCCGATGTTCTCAGAGTTCATCTTGTACAATTTTTAGAAAGCTGCTGCTGCTGCTGCTGCAGAGTTCCAGCTGAGTGAAGTCTGTGGTGACATGAATCCATTAGAGGAATGCGTTTCAATTTTAAAAGTTTTAAAGGCAGTGACACCGTGCCATGAGAATTACTACGCCATATGAGTCTCCATGTGGCGCTAAAAAGGATTATCTATGACTACTGTAACACATACGACAGCTTCCAAGGATGCGAAAGGAAACTGTATGTGTGTGTGTGTCTGTCCACACACCCACTCAGGCATATAATCTTTAAATAAAACGCTTTCTCACGCATCATGGTTCTAATCCGGAAATTTCATTCACGGTTGTCTCTATTTAAAAAAAAAAAAAAAAAAAGGAAAACATATCAAAAAGGAGAAACACTTAATCTCCTCCTCTGATAAACCTTCTTAATCTTCCTCAGATTATTCATATTGGTTTCACATGTTAACAAAGGTAATTAATAATACAAAGTGTGCAGTGAGTGAGGGGGTTTATAATCCAAATTACTGGCTACATGTGTGTGTTTCTGATGATATCTGACACAAACACATTGTGGACATGCATGTACCACATTACTGGAGGACTGAAGGGGAAATCCATTCGGTCATGAGACACAACGGATGTAAAACTGCGTTTCTTTACTGAAAAGTCTGATGAATTGGAGGCCAGTCTTATTGCTAGCTATGTGGCTAATAGGAAAGCCTGCTAACCAGGCTCCCATCATAGACTGTATAAAAATATGGACGTAGTTACCGTGACGTCACCCGTTGATTTCTGAAGCTCAAAGCGAGCTGCTCCGGTCGTCGCCATCTTGGCAGTGCGTGACGCTGCCTAACTCCCAGCCAATCAAAAATGGGCAAAGAGGTGAAACAAGCCACCTAGCGGCTGGCGGACCTGTCACTCAAAGCAGCCATGTCCTTCATTATGCAGAAATGTACGGCTTAACAAAATCTGAACAGGTGAGTTATAAAAAAATTCACCCCCCGTACAGTTGTTATGAAAGAGGAAATTAGCTACAGAGACCAAAACCGTTGTTTGTACCAGACTGTAAACATGTTTATTTCTGCTGTAAAGTTGGGTATTTTAACATGGGGGTCTATGGGGGTTGACTCACTTTTGGAGCCTCCAGTGGTCATTCAAGGAACTGCAGTTTTTGGCTTCATTTTACAGCCCCGGAGGTCGCCGCTTGGCTCCCGTTCATCTGGAAAACAAGTCACTGCATTTGGAAAGTTCCTCACACAGAGTTGCTGATTTCTAAATATTTAGGCTCATAGTCTCCCATTTTTAACTGAACCCTGATGCAAGCAGAGAGGGAGAAAATGAGAGAAAAGTCTTTTGACATTCATGTTGTGTCCTTCACTTTTGAGCTGTTTCACTCTGTAGACTTTTAAGACGTTATCAGACAGGACACGGAGACCTACACCTGCCAATCACAGCGTCTGACAGAGTGCTTACAGTAGGTGTGTCTCAGTTTCCTGCTGGATGACACATGGTTACATACTGTATGCTTTCCTCTGAGACGCTTGGCGTGGATACTGGTCGCTAACAGAAACATAAGCAATGTACAAACATTACTGCCGGAGCAACATAGTGAAAAGGCCACTGCACATGTCAGCTGTGTGTGTGTGTTTCTGTTTGAAGGAAGAAAAATGAGAAAGACCTTTCAGTAACATTTTAAAGTGCAGTGTGATGCACTTCACCAACAGACAATAAGGACAGAAAAACTCTTTAATATACAATATAACCCTTACTCTGCTGGTATGACATCAAGTAAAATATGTGACCCTTTCAGACTTTTAGCAGGATGTTTATATCATGCTCTCATACACTAATAATTTGCACATAACGTTTGATTTTTTACTCACCACCACTTATAATTAGAAACAATACATTAGATGCTTTTGGTAAAGGAAGTTAGTGTTTGTTTCCATTTTTAGCACGATCCACATGAGATTTGATCAGGATGTAATTTACATATTAACTGTGTGGAGTTTCTTTCCATTCATGCATATGGACAATAGTATTTGTCTCAAACATGTCTCAATCATCTTGGGTCGTACTACTGACATGAAAAATGCTTCCATGTCTTAGTTCTTTACATGCAGGCAGTGAAAAAACACACAAACTTGCAAAGAGGCAGAAGCACTTTGACGGTTCTGCGGCGCCTTGAGGAGAAAAAGTCAGTGTTGCATAACTGTCAAAGTGCTTCTGCCTCTCTGCAAGTTTGTGTGTTTTTTTTTTTCACTGTCAGCAGTGACGTCTTGTGCGGTAGAGCTCACCTCCCTGCAGGTTTGAGTCGTAGACTGTATATAAATATGGACGACGCGTCTCCGCTTGCTGCCGCTATGCAGAAGTGAAGCCAAAATATCTCCTTTCCCGGAGCTGCCATCTTGCTTGTGTGACATCATTTGGAGCCAGAGTCTGGGCAGCAGAGTGACGGAGGTTTGAGAGCGGCTGTCACAGCTGTCAATCATGATGTCACACCCCTTTTTTTTATATCGTCAAATAACTAATTAAAAACAAACTTATCAGAAAAAATAGTACTTGAACAAACATCAGCATGAAAAGAACTTCCTAAAATGACAGAAACCATCTTTTGGAAAAATTTATTTCATGTGTACTTTGATTTTTTGTAGTTTGGCTCATGTCCCATCCGCTAACATGGAGGGGGCGGGACTTGTCCAGTTTCTAAAGTTAAAAAGCACCTAACAAACATTCCTCCTGTCCAGCGCTGCACCTTCTGATCTCAGAATGCAGGAATGATCTCATTGATCATACTTCTCATCATGTACCCGATCACTTCAACATCACCATGGCGACCGGAGGGAGGATGGAAACTGACTGCGTGTGTCTGAGGCTTCAGACTCATGGGACAATGGAGAACAGCTCTATTTTCTAATTGAATAATGATTCAATCCTCAAACTCAGCCAGCTGAAGTGTAAAGCAATTAGTCGATTGATGGTGACCAGTCTGGGTGGTGCAGAGAAGAGTGTGTGTGTGTGTGTGTGTTCTTTCATCACCATGCAGCCACATCAATCACCATCAATCATCTAATTGCTCTCTCAGTGCAGACACACACACACACACACACACACACACACACACACACACACACACCAGGGTTCCCTCCACACTTACCAGGACTGTGTGTGTGTGTGTGTGTGTGTGTGTGTGTGTGTGTGTGTGTGTGTGTGAAATTCCCTTGGCAGCAAATAACTCTGAGTAAAGGCATGAAGTCACAGTGTGAAATCCCAGTAGTGTGTGTGGTGGATTACTGCTACTCAATTCTCACTGGCCCTTTGAGAGACGAGCAGAGAGAGACTGACAGTCAGCCCGCCTCGCTCGGCTCCGCGTAATTATGACACACACACACTTTTACACAAAGCATGAAGAAATGCATGAGAGCACGACAGAAGGACGAACAGGAACATGGATTGGCGTGGAGAAGCTGATTTTCACAGAGTTTTGTTACATTACCGTAAAACACCTCCAGATAAAATTACAGTTGGATTTTAACAGGCGACACTTTGTCACAGAGACTCAGGTGTTAGTTTATAACACTGACAAGAACATAATGTCTAATACAGGACTGTAACTACTGATTATTCTCATAATTAAGTATTCGATTGATTGATCTGATGACTGATCAGGTAATCGGTTATGAATACTTAACAAAAAACTTCAATTACATCCCTTGAACAGTCTCACCAGTGAAAGACCTCCATAGCAGCTTATATTCATCTACAGCAGAAGTCACTAACTGGTGGACCGCGGTCTGGGTCTGGACCCAGAAGCTGTCCCATACGGACCCGGACCTACAGCAAAGACAGAAGGTTATGATTTAAAACCTGACGGGGTGCTTCTATTTTAACTGGCGCAGCTTTTGTAGTCTTTACGGTAGACAGTAGGGAAAAAGGGGAAATTGAAGCTTTTCCTCCCTTTAATTTTATTTTTCTGAAGTTAAGCACTTTATTTGAACATTTTATTTAGTAGATGAGATTATTATTATTATTATTATTATTATTACATTAAACATATCAGCGGTCATACATATATGTTTAGTATGTAAATACTGTCAAAAAGTTTTTGAATTGTACTGAATTATTTGATTTGACAGTCTGGTATTGATTACATGAAGATGTTGATACGACTACTAGGCTACTTAAATATATATCACACTAAATAGTTAGACATTATGATCTTTCTAACTGGACCTCTTTCAATTTTAGTTAAATGCTTCAAACTAGCATGTTTCTATCACCAGCGTCGTGCTTCAACCCTCCCAAAGCAAAAGCCAAATAATAACTAATCTTAACAAGCAACAAATCAATAATTAATTGGTGATAAAGTTGTATTTAGCAGCGTAGGTTCTGCTGTGTGAGCTGCACCCAGCAGACACGTCTTTGAGATGTGAAGTATGAAAACCGCAGAAGCCGAGAGAGACAACAAACAGAAACTTCTCTTCATTACTGATTCAAAAGAACAAAATGAGAACAATAGCTGAGAACAATAAAGATTTGTGTGTGTGTGTCTGTTTCCAAGTGATATAAAGAAGGGTTTAAGAGCAAATCAGCATTTTACTAGTTCAAGTATTGATCAGACAACATGCTGACTGGCAGTGAACCATTATTACACTGAGCTCTTTTGGAAAGGAAGATTGGCACTTCTGTCTTTAAGGGTGGAAATTGCTCTTAACTTGCTGTGCTGTACAGATATATCATCGGGTTCAAGCTCTACATCTTGTCTGAATCCTGGAAATGTTGCTCGAGTAATGATCTGACCAGCGTTCACACAAATTAAACACCTGCTTCACTAAAAAAAATCAATTCATTACAAGATATTGCTTTTTTGGCCTCCTTTTCCTCACACACAGACACACATATACAGCAGATACCCTATACATGCTCATTAAATTCACTTGTCACTGCAGATGTTTGAAAGCTTCTACAAAGAGTATTATCCTGCTTGAATAAAGTGCATGGATGAATGGCTCAATCCTCAAACTCTGGCTTGGATGTTATAATGAAATCTCCTGGGTAGAGTCCCTGCAGTGTCTCCCTCGTTCTCTCTGTAATTTACACGGGAATAGAACTCGGGGGTTTTGGGTAAAAGCCGGTCACCTAGTGGAAAAAAACGTGTCTGAGCACTCGGAACGCAACAGTGAGGAGGAGGAGGAGGAGGAGGATGAGGAGGAGGAGGAGGAGCAGCTGAGACAAAAAAAACAACAAAACAAACAAGGAAGAGAGAGAGACGGGGCCTTGATTGTCTCAAACAACAAGGCAGATTTCTGAGTGCCCTGCATAAAAACCCATCAATTATGAATGTACACTGCGGGGTGAAGCGTATCCACACAACGATGATGATAAACAGGGAACAGTTGGATCGGGGAGGGCAGCAGGCAGTCATTAGGATTTCTCACTCATCTCGGTAAGATTATTTTTTTTTTGCTCGAAGCCACACAAAGACACAGAGGCTCAAAGGCCTGACTTTCAGCTGGGTGGGAACGCCGAAGCCGCTCGGGAGAAAAAGGAAAAGAAAGAAAAGAAGGAAGATGAGCGGCAGAGACGACGAGGGGGGGGAGAAAGACTTGGGACAGGAAAAAGTGTGCAGTGGGGGGAAAAAAGTGAAAGGCAGCAAGAAAAACAGTCTCAGTATTACCATCCACATATTAGCCAGTTGTCCTCATTAATTGAGGTCAAGCTCTTTTAATGATTGTGTGAAAGTGCTTTAACCAAAATCCCCCGAGTGTCCCCGGCTGCAAAATGAGGTGGAAAAGAGTTTTGCACGTGTGTAATTATATGAGTCCTGAAGCTTCTTGAGCCATGAATAGCTGTTATTGTGTGTGTGTGTGTGTGTGTGTGTGTGTGTGTGTGTGTGTGTGTGTGTGCGTGCGTGCATTTAACCATGAGTTAAAGCGAATTAAGGTTGGACTGATACATCGGGACATTAGTGTCAGGACTCTTCTTAAAGGGAAATTACAGTTTCACATAACCTGGGTCTCATTTTTGTCATTTTTTTCCCAGAATTCCTATTGGTTAATTAAATCCCAGAGCAGGGATCGTCCAATCACAGCTCAGGCACAGCAGGTCAGTCAAGCAGGTCACGTCCTGCCTGGACTTTTATTCTCTTGAGTTTTCAGTGTTGCCTGGTTTTGGTTTTTTCTGTGTTTCCCCTGTATATTCCTTTATTCCTCCTGTGTTTATGTGCACCCCTGTTAGCCCAGTCCTGCTCCCAGTGTCTCCCCCAGTTTATCTGCTCCCAGTCTGCCTGTGTGTTGTGTCACCTGTTGTCTGTTTTACTTTAGTTTCCTGTTTTATTCTGAAATATTTTCTCCCTGTGTCTTTTCACCTTTACTTCCTGTGTTTGATTACCTCACGTGTTTCACCTGAGTTCAGTTTGCAGTCACATCCTGTGTATTTATAATCCAGTTTTCAGTTCGGTCTTTGTTGAGTCATCTGTATTTGCTCCTGTGGTCATGGTCAGTGTTCCTGGTTCTTGTGTCTCATTGTCTTCTGTGACTTTTGACATTAATTATTAAATATTTAGCATCATATCCTGCCTGCTCCACTCATCCTTGACAAGATTCCTCTATTAGATTCCTCTAAATGTCAGAGTGATGTTCATGTGGCTCAAGTGAGAGAAATACTCGGCATCCAAAGAGTCGAGAGGGTGATGTCTTCTTTTATCCTTTCTAAAAACTAAAAATATAAGCAAACTTTTAAAGAATGGATCAAACAGCATGTTAGCCAAACTGTCTGTTGTAAAAAATCCATCACAGTTCACGACTTATCAAAAATAAGATGAATGTTGTAATAAACCAGAAGTTTCCTTTAAAGCATCTAAAGAGTTAAGAAGTTGATGTCTTCTTTTAGGTTTTGGTTTCTAAAAACCTAAAACATAAGAAAAACTGTAAAGAATGTTTATCTGAATGTAAGCTGCAATTGTTAGCATATATGTTAGCAAACCGTCAGTTGGTCACTTGGATCATTTCGTTCCACAGGACAAGAAACACGAGAGAATCAGACTTCAGATTTCATACAAACCGAGAGATTAGTCACGAATCTGAAAGAGAAAACAAAGACAAACCAAAACAGTCTGTTGTAAAATCCACCACATACATCTTTATCCGTTCACTGTGAGTCTTCGTTAAACCTCGGAAACAGAAACCTCAGGGTTAACAAAAGCATTTTGTTCTTTAGTTAGTTCATTTAGCTTGTTCACAGCATGTAAGCATGACAAAGCACCTGCTCCCTCCTCTGATGTTTCTGCCTCTTCGCCACTGTCCTCATCATCACCTGCAGACTGCTTAAACAGATCCGTTATTTTAGCAGATTTTCGCAGCGTCAGCCGGCAAAAACCTTTTTTTTTTTTTGTCTTTTTGTGTTGCAGCTTCTCTGCACCGCCGGCTGCAGGTTTTCTCTTTTCTATCTATGATTCAGCAACCAGTGCTGGAGACTCCATACTTTCAGTTTCACTGTTGATGACAACTGCAACTACAGATTACAGCAGCTAAAATGACTTATTGAATATCTAGATATGAGCTTTATAATGCTGAGGTTGGGATAAAAAAAAAAAACCCTCACAAGAATGACCCACTGGTTCAGTTTAGGCCTGAACACTGGGACACACAGACATGTTTCACTGGGTGTTTGCTGCCAACCTTTATGAGGTTACTACATACAGCCTTTGCTTCACAGCCAAACACGCCGGCTGTTTTATGCTTTGTTGCTTCCAGCTCAATACTCGTTGTAAACAGCGGACTCAGCAGCGAAATTCTATCTTGTTCAAATTTGGTGGTAAGAAGAGGATTTGTAGAGGAGTAGTGGGGGGGAGTAGTGGTAGAGGATTATTTTAAAGTGTAAATTTAGACAATTTATCTTCCTTTGCGGGTTTGTAATGTATTTTTTTTTCTGTACCTACAGTATATTTGTTGATGTTGTTGTCATCTTTGTTCCCATTTAACCTCAGTGATTTACGCTCTGTTTCATTTAGTAAATGGATGAATAAAAACATGTGATGGCATTTTCAGCTACTACACTCTGCCTCAATTTGCTTGATTTCCCAACAATAAAGGAAAACAACCTGCGCTGCTGTTTATTACTGATTTCTTGTACTTCTTCTTTCGTCCTTGGTGGTGCATCTTCAAGAGTACAAGACAGATTTCCCTCCAACTGCAATAAAATGTATCTTAATCTCAAACTGCACTGACCTGAGTTTCTATATAGCAACTCCTCCATCAGAGTGAGTGAATGAGGCGTTCACACACTCTGCAGAAATGGATTGCTCCGGAGAAGTAGGAGCAGGTACACAGATAGCGCTGAAATATGTGACAGATATGGTTGATAAATCACAAGGCTATCTCAGGTTTCAGCATCCATACACTTAAGAGAAAGCATCACTGGCTGCTGCAGCTTTACGGTGGGCTTTCAGGTGACATAATGCTCGCTCTCGGCAGCCATATTGGAGGGTTTCATGTCTCGGCAACAACGTGGTAGAACAAAACACAAGGCTGCTCAGATGGTTTTTATTAACATAATAAGGAACAGTCTTTTTGTGAACATAATGTTGACCTTTTCTGGTCTTAACCAGAGTGTTTTTGTAGCCTACATCTCAACATGAACTCAAGTCTCTGGTGTTGATGTCCTGTTCATTGTACGTCCAGCATCCACTACAACCACTACAACCTCCCTCCGACCTCTGTAGGGCACAAGAACGTAACTCTGGTAGTGAATCTACACAGCAATTATGTTTCCACCAAGCTATAATATGTAACAACTAGACCTGTTCTATATGTTGTTGAGTTGTGTACTTACATTATCCCAAATGTTTCCAACAATTTTCAAACTCAGAGAAATCACCATCATTCTAATCAAGGTAACGGACCGTTTCATTTGGTCGCCTGTCGATGGCGTCATTTCCCTCTAGCAAAGAGTAAACATGCACAAGATGCATGTTTGTCCGCTACAATTGCGTCTACCGAAGAGTATACGCACATAAGATAATACATCGGCGTTGTGGTTGTTCAATAGAAACTGTTATAAATGGACTTTTATTCAGTTTTAAGACCCATTTTTATGATAAACTTTTTAGATTTTGGTAGTTTTTAACTATATCTTTTAACCGGAAGAAGGATTTTAGTCATCGGACGTTGACGTCAGTTATCAGCTAGAAGCCCCTCCTGGACAGCATCAGAGAAACACTGATTTTTAACATTAAACTGCTTTATTCAGTGTTTTTACCTGTTTTAATCACCAGGTCTGTTTGTTCTGGAGAGGAGGAGACCTCTGTGGATAATTCAGCTTCCAGTAAAAACATCCTGAACTCCCATAATCCCTTGCTACTTCACTCCATCATCACACTCCGTCTTTTGTTATTGTTTTGATTGAGACCCCTAGTGGCTGACATTACATATTGTGCATTTAAAGCTGCTATAATCAATATCTTTTATAATAACAATGTATGAAATGAGAATTATCAGTGACTCTGCAGCTCCTCTCGGCTTCACGGAGCTTTATAGTGAGTTTCAGCTCATTGTTTATCTGTCCGGCTGCAACTTTTACTGTTCTGGTTCACTCTCAGCGTCTCATAGCAGCTGTTTTCAGAGAAAAAGCTGTTCAAAAGCCGCTGTACACTACCTGCTCAGCACCAAACAGCAAACAGACACAGTTAGCTGTAGACTAGCTGGTGAACATAGTGGAGCATTTAGCAGCTAAAGAGCCAGATATTTCCCTCAGGAGTTGGTAGAGAGTAAAAACAGAGCTAAAAGAGAGTGAATATTGGACTTATATTCACCAGGTGGACAGAAACACGACTCCACATGAATGATAATGTTGCTCCGTAACTGCTGGATGTGGAAACTGTTTGCTAACAAGTTCAACATATCAACTTAAAAGCTGATGATGTGAGTTGTTTCCGCTGCCTTCAAGTGGCCAAAAAACAAACAGTTAATGCAGGTTTGATGTTAGTTCTCTCTGTTGACCCTCCAGTGGATCTCCATGATAGAGACGACTACGGAGGAAGAACGAAAAAACCTTTTTTGTAGACGTGAACAAACACAACATCCAGTAAATAAGTGATGTTTACTGCACGGTGAACACTTATCTACCAGTTACTGATGCTTCATGACCTGCAGGAACCTATTGGTTTGGCTTCGAGTTACCTGTTATTTGTCCATTTACACACTCCAACGCCTTGTGCAGAAGCCTGACTCGGCAGCATCAGAGGTTAACCAAGCATCCTGCACAATTTTCTGTCCCTTTTTATTTGGATCACAAGCGCTCGTCTCTACTGTCTGCGCTGCTCTCATGTTGCTTTCCAGGCTGTTCGAGACCTCAGAGAATGATCTATTTTAACACGCTATTAATTACTATGTAAGGTGTAATGACATTACCTCCACAGTCTGGTTACCCGTCCCTATCCCTGCACCACCCCGAGTCTCTCTCAGCCTCACTGTGTGATGTCTTTGCAAAGTGAAATATTCAGCCAAAGCACAAAGTGTTTTTTAGTGAAGCTGCAGCAAATTCAGCAAAACACCTGATTCACAATCAGAGAAAGAAAATGAATTGCAATGTTTCACCAAAATGTGAGTAGGATACTGCATACTGACAGTAAGATGCTATACTTTAAAAACATAAAATAACATTGTTAAAATATTAAAAAAGTTATTTTTTTGGACAGATTGTGTCTGAATTTCGGTTGTTAAATTGGTGTGAAATTGAATTCCGACGGGGCTTTAAGAGAAGCCGGCGGAGGTGATCCCTGCACCTGGTTAAGATGCCCGTCTGGGGGGGTTTTAGAGGACAGGACAGACTGGAGGAAGACCTGCGGGCAGAGCTGGGACATGCTGGGGGGGATAAAAACCTGATAGCTGGAAGTCCCAGGAGAAGCTGTCAAGGTAAAGAAGGTTTCGTCTGCTCTGCTGAACAGAGAACCTGAGTAGAAAACAGATGGATGAAACATGCAGATTTACGACCTTAACTGTCAACTCTTCATTCCCCCTTTTTCCCTCCTTTTTTTTCCTCTAATAGTTTCTCTCACATCTGTCTCATTTCCATGCATACAGCGGAGTTGTTAATGTTTGTGGCAGATGGCCTCGCGTGTCTTCAGCTACATGTGAAGTCAGAAATGAATGAGACTTGTTTTTTTTTCTTACTCGTCGTTCTGTCACAACTTATCTCCTTCAGGTCGTTGATGAGTGTAAGCAGAGAGCTCGGAGCGACAAGATAATTGTCACTCTGCTTACTACACCCACGTATAATGTGTGTGTGTGTTTGTGTACCAGAGATCTGCAGGCCTTGTGGCAGTCTCTTCTTCTATTATTTCATCTGCCATAATTAGCAGACTTCTCCGTAAATGTTACACACACACACACACATAAATAGAGAGAACCACAGACGTCCATGTTCCCTCCAACACTTGATGCCTTGCAAACACTCCTATTTTCAGGTTGAAATGATTGTTGAAACCTGTTATTTGCTTTATTTCTCCCCGCAGGTGATTAGTTGTAGTGGAGTCCCGCAGATGGGAGAACATGAAAGGGTCTCTCGTGGTGAGCGATCGACTCTGTCCTCTCAGATCTCAGAGCGGCACGCTGATCAATAAGAAGGTATCGTTTGGCATAAGAAGACATGGAGAGGAAGCCCGCTGTTTGTATGTCTGTATGTTCAGCGTGATGTTTGGATGCTGGAACCAGAAGATGTTTGTCGTTTTAGAAACAATTATTCAACTGTTAAAATAGCTGCCAATTAATTTTCTGTTGATCGACTGATCATTGAACCTCTAAATAAAATGGAAACAATTTTATGTGGATCCAGAAGAGAGGATGAAGAAGAAGCAGGTTAAAAGAACATTTTAAAAAATCACACTCTACATTTCTAAACTTCCAAGTGGCAATTTGTTTCACGTTGGATATTAAAGAGATGGTTTTTTTATGCAGAATTATGAATGAACTTAGATTGTAAGTGCATGAAGGGATCTTCTAATGGTCAGTGTGAACAGGAGGAATGATTACAGCAAGAAAAACATGTCCTTTTAAAATGTAGAGTAACCATAAGCAACTGGTGACACCAGACAGGTTACAGCAACGCTGTTATGACACTTATGACTTTTATTTGTTAAAGGAAAAAGTCTTGGAGAGTATGAAACTTTTGAAAGTAACAAAGATTTAAAGATAAAGTCGGTGATTCTAATCCAAAACACTTTTTTATCAGATTCAGTGAATAATAACAGTGTGTGCTTTGATCATACACAGCCCGGCTCTGTATATAGACGTGTAAACACTGAGCCAGACACAAAACACTATTCCAACCAATCAGCAGGGGGTATTGGTGCTCGTGCAACAGAACAGATACGCTTCCATTTTATTAAATGTATGGATTCACACTCATCAGAGACAGTCTCATGGAGATCTCCAACATCTTTCTACCCTCTGAGTCGGTTTCTGTCGCGTTAAAGTGAAGCGTAATCCGTGCAGGCAGCTGTTTAAGTCACACTAATGTCCCGCTTTATATGTGTTTTGAACATATTAAGTGTATCAATGAATCAATAAATACAAACACTGTGGATTTCTTCCCGTGGAGCCGACGTGAAAACTATTTTGTTTCACTAAATTTCTGCAGTCTGGTGAAGACAGAAACAGGGAGGCTGAGTGCAGGTCGACCGCAGAGAGGCGGACGGTGTTATTAGAGATGTGCAGAGAGACCAGTATTTGTATTTGTATTTGTATTTGTATCTGTTGAGGCAGCAAAATTATTTGTATTTGAATAAAAGTTGAAAGAGGCTGTTTTGTTTGTATTACGCTTTTGATTTTACAATAAGTGTTCATGAATAAACTACCTTATGAAGGAGGTCCCCACACCGGGTCTGGAACTGGAGTCTCCCAGGTCATAGACGACTGCGCTGATTACTGAGATAAAACTTTACTAAGACAGACCTCTACCTATTTATACACTCATAACACAGACAGCACAGCATGTAACATGTAGAAGAACTTCAAAGGTGATTCTTGCTTTGCACTTTTCATTTATTGCCTATTTTTTACAACCTAACTTTGTGGAAAGGAGAAGAGGAACAACAGGTTATGAGAGTCCGTTGGGAGCACTTTGCTTGTGTCAGTAGTTCAGTTTTATCTCTGGGGAACACCCCCAACTCCAGGACTGATGTCCAAATTAGGAAATGTGCGTCATGTAGCAGGTGGATGTGACTCCCCTCATTGAGACCTGCTGATAGACGTCACAGCGGAGCAGAGGAGAGACACTGAGATAGTGATGTAACCGACCTGCTCGCTGGTATTTGACATGTTTTGTTTTCTTCCTGAAAACAAATAATTTGAAAAAATATTTGTATGAAAGGAGGGGTGTATTTGTTTGGATGTTTAGTTCAAATATCTTTCTCCAGAATAACTGACTCCACCTTAAACCCTGACAGATCGGCACCGAGCGTCTGATCCTGTGGCAACAAAACACGTATGACAGGAAAACATACCGATCATGAAAAATGAAGGAGGTGATTTAATTCCCAGGTTTAAATACAAATGAGATGAAATTAACTTCCAAACTGTACGATTTGCTGAAGGGAACTTGTATCATTTTTATCTTAATGAGCCATGATACATAAGAGTCCTCTGGGAAAATAAACATACACAAGCGAGATTAAGCTGAGAGGGTTTTGATTGGAAAATACTACGAGATGCCAAATCAAATCAAATCAACTGCACATTTAGATTCAATGTTATTCACAGTGTAATAAGCCTCCTTATTTATTTATTTATTTATTTACAGAGGATGTTTTCTTCTTTCTTAGTTTTCCCCCCCTCCCTCACACACCTCCACCATCCCATTTCACCTTCTCTAATCTTTAAGCTTAATGGTTAAAATAATTAAAACTGAATATTTAAGTAATAATGGAAAAAAGGAAAAACAAGCTTCCATAACACTTTAGTATGTAAGTTTATTTTTTCTACTGCACCATGATGTTCTTACAACAGGTTTAAAACATCCAATTTGTGAGATATTCTCTATGTTTGTGTTGAAAATAAATAAACTATTCTGAGTAAGATCATCACAATCACCATTTCAGATACACACAGAGTTCTCCTACCGAGGAAACTCCACCATAAAATGCTTTAAATCTGAACAAAAAGGTAAATTTAAATGATCTGCTGACTTTCATTCAGGTGTTTTTAGAAAAAGAAATGCTATGTGTGTTACTCCTGGTGAGATCTTGCAGTCTGGCTGTAGTTACTGTATGTGTGGTCATTATGTGCTACTTTCTCCTCTGGTGCTTTGTTGGAATAAAACCACAAACAGCAGTTGTGAATTTTCTATAAAATCACCGATGAGTCACGTTTAACACCAGCGTTTCCCAACTTTCACCTCTTACATGAGATGGAAAAGCTCAGGCATGATAACTCTAAAGGGAACCATTTACATAAAAATGATTAGCTTGAACTAGACAAACACAGCTGACTAGCAGACGTTTCAGTTTGATGGGAAATAAATGTGCATTTGCTAAAATATTTTAGTTCTATACAGCAGCAAACTGGAAAACTGATTCCTTAATTCTCTGTTCAAATGAAATAATGCATGAATGTATATTTTTAAAAAAGATGAATACTGACCCAGTGATGAATCATTTCTGCAGATTCATTTTAAGAATATTGTGCAGCAGTTGTGCAGGAAACACAAAACAACTTCATGTTCTTTGTTCTAGAAAACAGTCTTAACATAATGAGCCTCGGTGTCCCGTGAGAATAAAAATAAAAGCAACAGAGCAGCAACATCTACACAATAACATATCAGTGTTATTACATCTCCCATGTATAAGTATATATGAGTTCATCTGCAAAAACAGATATCTCTATTTCTGTTATTGTGCAGGTAATATCCATCAAACTGCAGTCGGGTTGTTTAAACTCTATTGAAAATTTGTTGGGTTTTTCTTTCAAATAGTTTTTTGCAAAAGCAGATAATTTCACATTTCATGTTTCAGAGTTAAACAAAACCATGTGATGGATATAAGTTAACATTCTTTGACATAAAACAAGCAGGTAAAATGCTGAAAATTGCAACAAAAACAGCCCATTAATGGTCAATATTACACATTTATATGATCATACCTTAGAAAAAAACCTCTGAGCATGAACGTGCAGATGTTTTAACCTGCAGATTGTCCTTATTTAAAGATCTACCACAGTGGTGAGCAGACAAGCTCACTGCAGAACTGACTCATCGAGCCTAAAGAGTGAAACTGTGGGAACTGCATTAACCTGAAAAAACATGAACTATTTTACAGTATTCCATAGTTTAACTCCATATTCCACATTATTTATTGTTACTCAGTGTTTCGCAGTATTCAGCATAACTCAGTTCTCAGCTCACTACTTCTGTTTTACACCCTGAAGGAGGAAACATCACAGGCTCGTCAGTTTTGTCCAAATGATGCATCTTTTAAAGATGACTTTGAGCCAAAGTTAGACGGGAATTTGCTTTCAGACAGCAGGACTCCGGCTCATGGATGCATGAAGAGAACTCAGTGCATGAAGCCAAAAAAGCCACTTCATGCTGTAAAGGAATTACCCAGATTAAGACATGCTGTGCACACACAGAGCATGCTCACTAGAGACTTCCGCCGGCTAATGGAGTCGGCTAACTTCCTGTTTAGCCCTCCGGCTAACTTGAATGGGGATAAAACAATTCAATCGTTCGGCTTTTCTAGATGCTCCTTTTCTCATGATTGCATGCAGGAAAAATGCTTTCTGGGTCCCAGTCGGACCTGGAAGTTGTAATTATAAAGTTTTGCCACTAAATCAAATGAGCTTCAAAGCCCGACGCTGTTCCTGCTCCGACTGAACAGAGTCACGACCATATTGTGTCACCAGACCTGAATACTGTGCGCTGATTCGCTGAACGGATCGATCAGGTTCTGTTCAAGAACAGCACTGACACTTAATGTTCTCTGCCGTAAAACGTGAACTCGCAGCACATTGATAACGGACAATAACGGCTTCTGTGAGAAACCGTATGTAGGGTTCAGAATGTGTTAATAACTCACAACAGTCAGTTCATTTTTTTAAAGGATGGTGATTATCGGTTTTTGCAAATGAAGTCGTCTTTTAGTATCAATATACTGTAACAGGAGAACAGTGATGCAGCATATTGCCTCAGTGGTTTCATCCATACAGTCTATTTCATAAAGGAATATGTTCTATATTAGTGATATGCACACAAACACAAAAAGCAAACATACTATATTTCCCCTGGCAAATAAGATGAAATAATCTGTTTGTCTGTCTGCCGTTTTATCTGCAGTGTCCACCGTCCTTCCTCCTTTTCTCCCATCCAATAAATAAAACAGAATAAAAAGGAAGCAAAGAAGACGCTCACAAGGAAATGGACAGTTAACTCTCTTAAGACAGCAGCAATATTTATCATGTCTGTCTCTCTTGAAGTGCACATGTGCTCTTACTGCTGCAGGTATAACTCAGTAAAGTGTATCTGTGCTCAGAACTATTGATTCATCTGGAGTTTGGATCGCCAGTGAGCGACTGTGACAGAAGAATCTCTCCTGCCTGGAAAAACCAGAGCTGCTCCAATGATTAGAGTGACACTAAGCAAGATTTTTATGTACAAATGAAAATGTATTAAAAGCCTAAATCACAAAGTGGGGTCGCAACAGTGCACCATCCAGTTTTGCCTAAATCAAATTCTGGTGATGAGTGTGGTCACTTCTCTGCTTATGGAAAGTGATGAATCACAAATTAGAACTGAAGCGTTGGATCTGTAGTCTCTCTCCTCCCTTTGGAAGCCTTTTTATAAAGCGTCACAGGTTGGTAAACATCAGCATGTGTGTACGTTTAACGTGAATCTTGGAAATTGAAACTTACATTTTTTGTGCCAACGTGAAGCAGCTTTAAAGACACAGTGAAATAAAAAAATACATTTTCCAAGTTATAATTCTGTGTCTTTGTGTTCAATTATCTGTTGTTATATATGTTAAAATAATCACATATGAGTTTTAGGCTTGGTTGAGCATCAGTATGAGCAGGTTAATTAGCTTACACTGCTTCTACTGGAGGCTAGTTAGCCTAGTTTGCTAGCCTCCACTTCTTGAGTCAAATACAAAAAAAAGGGGGGAAGATGTCTTGTATCAACATTCGTGGGCTGTACAAGGTTATGATCCAATCAGTGGCCCAACAACGGATGTATTAAGGAGAACTTTCTCATCTCACAGGAAACCCTGGGTTGCAGGCCAAGCCTTCGCAGTCCTGTTGGCGTCCTTCCCCGGCTTTTGCTATTGTTGCCGTTATTGTTATTGTTATGATTGTTGTTATTCTGTCCCAACCCCTCCTCCCCCTCTTTCTCTCTCTCTCTCAACCCAACCGGTCAAGGCAGATGGTCGCCCACCAAGTTCTGCTTGAGGTTTCTTCCTGTTAAAGGGGAGTTTTTCCTTACCGCTGTCACCAAGTGCAGCTCATGGGGGAATTGTTGGGTCTCTGTAAATTAAAGAGTACAGTCTAGACCTGCTCCATGTGAAAAGTGCCCTGAGATGACTTTTTATTGTGATTTGGCGTTACATAAATAAAAACTGATTGATACTGTGTTTGAAGAACGTCCGTTCATTTCTGTGAGAGTTGCACAGTGGCGCATAAAGCTGAAAGAAGTCTGCCATGTTTCTGCAGGCTTCCTCACGCTTCCCTGAGCATGCTCAGTAGAGTCCTTCTCCAGCGTCTCTGAGACTCCCGTTGACTGAGCTGGTTGACTTCCGGTCGGCTCCTCGTTCACTTGAACTGGGATAAAGTAATTTAATCATGTACCTCTTTTACTCTTTCCGAATGTTATTGGACCACATGGATCAAATTCTGATAATAACATAAATTATTTCGTGGCGTTTAAGATGCTCAGAAACGTTTATTCACCATTTTACAGCTGCTCGTTTTCTAATGACGCCCAACCAGACACTTAGTTTACAAGCTTAGATGCTTAAATATTCAAGTTCAAGTAAAAAAATGTGTTATACTCTTTTGAAAAATGGAAAAATACATTATGCACAATAGCTCTGTTATTCTCTTTTCATGCTTTGTTGTCCTGCTACGTCTCTCTCCACACTACAGTGACGACATAGACGGCAGCGTTCGGTAATTAGAAGAGATAAGATGCAGGCCTCGGATGGTGAGCGTTGACTAAGCTCGGGACGAGAATCGCACACAAAAGCTTCTGCAGTGGTCAGCAAAAGGCGTAGAAGGCGTCTCGGATCAAAGAAAGGCTGGAGGAAGAGAAATGAGAATATAGGCGCGGACAGAGGGAAGAGGACGGAGGGATGACGAAAACTACAGTCGAAAGATTTCCTGCATCAAAGAAAGGTTGGAGGAGGAGGAGGAGGAGGAGGGGAAAGAAGCAGGAGTGTCAGGGACATGAGGATGTGGGAGGACGAAGAGAAAAAACTCAGCAAAATTTAAGACTTCTTTTGTCATGAAGAGGTGAAAGGAAGAAGGATACGAGGGAGGAAAGCTTCTAAAAACTTTTTTACACTTTCTTGACAGGAAGAGATAAACAGCAGTTATCTTTGTACTTCTATCAATCTAAGTCACTGAATCCTTTTATACCATTTTAGATCTATTGGTTTTTTTACCAGAATCATCTGCCAACACGATGCACTAATGCACTCTCTATAAGGTCTGGTGCTCTATCTGACATTATCCATTAGTTCCTGTAGATCTCTTAAAAGGCTCCGACCCTCCCCGCCTGCCTGACTCATTTCTTTCTCATCCACTTTCTCTTTTCTTACATTCCCACTTCTGTCATTACTTCCCACCCCTTAATTTTTCCCCTCTCCCTTCTCTTCTCCACTCTCATCAGCTCAAGTGACAAAAAGTATCACTTGGCGTCTAACGTTTCATACAGCGGCAATCTGAGTCATCTCAAAGGACCCGAATGTGGCTAATGATTCTCAGAAATACGGCTCAGACCCTCAGGCCAACTCATACATGAAAGGAAACTCGGAGAGAGGAAAGGTAAGGAGCTAACTTGCTTCACAGGGCCTGCTGTGCTAATTATTCATACCACTCTTAACTATTTGGTACATCAATCCATGTACTGTATAAGCCCTGACAGCAGCCCACTGAGAATATGCATTCAAGCTACGGCCAGAACAAGGACATCATGAGTAATCTGTCTGAATTTCCCTTTTCTTTCTTCACAGCACTACACTGCCACCACAAGAGAAATAATTATGGACAGGTTCCTTCACTCCTTGACAAATAAGCCTATAAATGTAAATATTCATGTCTGTCTCCAATTAGAAAAAGTAATGAAAAAAAAATGTGCAAGAGAAGAACAGCTCAAGGTGTATTTGGTACCATTGTCATAATTACTCAAAAAATTCATATGAAGACTATTTTTATCAGTTGATACCAGAGAACAGCACAGCAGAGCAAAGTTTACCCAACCGTCCTCGCAAAATAGGTGGCGCTACACGCCTGGTGCCCATTTTACAAAAGTGGTTTGCGAGTACTGCTTACATGGAGATTACAAATAGTACCAGTGCCCCGTTTCACAAATGTTTGGCACTCGCAAATTGCTGATGAATTTGTGCGTCCTACAGTCCTCTCGCATCCTGGTGCAGAAAGTATGGATCTCCTTTTGATTAATTAAACACATCGAAATTAATGTGAGAGGAAATTTGTTGAAACAGGCTCCAGGTGATGTATAATGATTGACAACTCACAGATTTAGATGGTGAACTACTGTAGCTGGTGAGCTAACTGCTAACACGTTAGCCAGCTGCGAACATGCTAGCAGTCAGCTAGCAGTATTCACTCACAATAGACTGGCTGTAGCAAGACAGCTAACACAATCACTAACAAGATGACTATTACACACAGTTTATCCAAGAGATGTATTTGTACCATTGACCCCTGTCTCGTAACTGGATCTGGCAAACCATGCCTCTTTAGTGGAGCAGTTTATATTCCAGCAGAGATGAGATAAATTTTCATGAACTGGCTAACAGAAGTGCAGAAAAAGCAGATTTAACCAAAATGGCAGCCAAAGATATGGAAATGGAACCCATTCCCAAATTATCTTCAATATGCAAAGTCAGCAAATGGCCGTGAGAAAATTAGAAGAGATTGGCTTATCTATAGTGAGAGTGTTCAGGCTCTGCAGCATCCGACGCCTTCTGTTCTGTCACGAGAAGACGAAGCCGTCCGCAAGTGCACTGAACAGCAAGGATTGAGTTCAGCTAGCAAATGGCCAAAAATGTACAGAAACTTACCAGAATGTGTGACAGTGCGATTTAAAATGGACAAACCCTCAGCACGCAGCAACATGAGATGATTCTCACATAAAAACACAACTGCAGACGAAGAAGAATAAAGCTATTTTACAATGTTTGGATACAGCCCTTCACCTGGCGTCCAGACATCTTGCATTAAGAGGCAAAACTTCCGATTTAGATGATGTTCATAATGGAAATTTCCTCAGAACTCTTGCCCATTATTTCTTGTTGTCCTACTATGATCCCCTTTTGTGCGAGCACAGAAGAAAGGTGCTTAACTCATTATCTGCTGAGACACAGAATGAGCTTATTGAGCAAAGTGACAAAAAAGCACTTAACACCATCCTGACAGAGGAGGCCATCTATTACTCTGTGATATGTGATTCAACGCCAAACATAACTCACACTGAACGAACACTTTATAGGAGAAAACAAGATGCTCTCCTCACCGTCTCTCTGACACTCAACAGGATGATTTTGCTGTTGTATGAGTTGTGGCAAATCACTTACCTTCAGTTATTGAGGCACTGCAATGTGTCTTACCCACAAGCAGTTTGACTAGTGAAGCAAATGACCTGAAGAAAACCTCTGATGCTATTGTTCTAGCTGTGTGGGTAAAGGTCCTACAGTGCATTGAGGAACTTGATTCTTCAGGCAGGAGATAGATATTAGAGATGGATATTTCAAAATCTGGACAAATAAAACCTTTTATAGCCTTGCCCGACATACGCTTACCTCCACTAATATTATACATAATAATCACCTCCAACCCCCAAATATTTGAATCTCACTCCAGCTGGTGGTTAAAAGTTGGCAACCCTGTTAAACAGTTATGTTATGAGTTTGTGCAATGCATGCATTCATCAATGTCCTGTGGCAGCAGAGCAAATTACTTTCCAATCAGATGTAATAGTTAAAATTAGAGACCAAAGCTTAAAGTAAGGCTGTGGTTATCTCCTCGGGCATAGATTGCCCTGGGTTTAGAAAATTAATTAGAGGCTGCAGAGAGAAGTGTTCATAACAGACAGGATGGCATTTATTCTACTCAGCAGTCTTCCTCCCTTTTTATCAGTGATGACTGACGAAAAGGACTAAATGAAGTGGAGAACAATCTTCTATTACCAAAAGGGACAAGATGACAAAACCGAAATGTGAATCTTTAATAGTACACTAATGTACAGTAGAGTTGGATGGTGGTTCTTTAGGTGACGTGAATAATTAATCTTCACATTGTGCCAAAGTCTAAAAGGCCGTTTGCTCCTGTGTGAACTACCTTAATTTGAATGCAATTACCGAGTTCAATGCCTATCCAATATCCAGGGTCAATGAGCTCATGGAGTGCTTAACATTGGCTTCTTTTTATTTAACACTGGACTAAACAAAAGGCAGATTTCCCAACAGAGACAAACAAGAGAAAGGCTTTCTCCACTCTATACAGCTTGGAACAGATTGTTGTCACTGGAATGACAAACGCTGACAATGAACCGTTGGGAGTGTTTAGAGAAAGCTTTTATTTCTTGATGTCCGCTATTATATGCACCAAACATCTCTCCTAAGTGCCACTGATTCACCAGGCAAACTAAGTAAAACAATTGACTCACAGAGAATGTGGACTATCTGGTATTATATGCAAAAAAAACTCTTGCAGCATATAGACAGACTTAGTTATAACCATAGACTGTAAAAAATACGGACTTAGTCACCGTCCAGTAGTTTGTGAACCGCCGTTCTGAAGCCTGGAGTTTAGTGATTTGACAGTCACCATCTTGGATTTGACCATCACCCTAGTGCTAGATGCTAGCTTGATTAGCATGGTGTATTTACAGTCTATGGTTAACTGTGATAATGCCATTGCCAATTGCCAGGGCTATAACAATTAAAACAAAATGTACTTACCGGAAAAACAGAACAGCCGACTCCTCAGAGGGTCTATTAGTACAACGAAACACTGAACAAGACTTTTTTAGGCGACAAAAATGTCACAATTAACTTTCATGAACTGAAAACAAACTGTGAAATAGCGACAGCTACTCCTAGTTGTCCACATACTAGGAAAGTGTTTAGTAGGGTAATAAATCAAGTGAGAAGTAGGGTCATTTTTCTCATAGACTTCCATATAATCGGACTTCTTTTTGTAACCAATGTAGTCGCCCCCTGCTGGCCATTAAGGAGAATGCAGGTTTAATCACTTCTGCATTGGCTTCACTTTTCAGACTCAGAGCTACCCGCTTAGTTCTAGCTTTTGTAGTGTGTACTTGTAATATTAAAGGGAGTGAGGGTTGACAATAGACAACTACACTTGCCAAACAGTATTTGCCAACCAATATCAATATAATGATACTGGTATTGGTATTTTCAGGGATCCAATACAGGAATCCTTAAGCAGTGCTGCAGTGCATAGTCTATAGTTTACAGCACAGATCGCTCAAGCTGAGAAAATGAACAGCCCAGCTCAGATTTTAAACTTTGTTCCCTGTTGTTTTCTTTAGACTTTTCTCTAAATACTGCCAAACTAATGCCAGGAATCCATCTGATCTTCCAACGGCTGGGTCGATGACCTTTCGGGCAATTAATCACGTCTTGCAACTCTCCGCTGCTCTACTGCTTAGTCCATACAGAACTTTATCAACCACAACACAACTTTGTCTACTCAGCATCTTGGATTTAATTTAACCGAATATTCTTTATGGTGTAATTATATTTCCGAGAAGTGTTTTGGCTGGCAGTAAGATTTGAGTTTTAAAGGCCCTCTGTAAGCGTTGCATCAGGAAAATTGTTAAAATGTACTTATTAAGTGCATCAAAACTGCACACACACGCTGGATGGATGATTGTCATTATAAACTTAATTTAAAGACTTGAATAAATATCAGTTCAGAGTAAGCTGGGGTTTGTCATTAATGTTAGTGGGCAATTAAAGGACAAATCTGAGGAATTATCCCTTTTTTGCTTGTACAGTTTAGTTTTGACTTTAAAATTAAGGGTTTCACAAAAAAGTTTTCAAGACCGTGATATGTAGTTGAAAGCTCATTGCACACCAACAAAATATTTACTAAAAGGCATCCATATCCAACATTTGAGCATGTATTTGTATTAATTGCATTACTTGTATCAGTGTTTTGTGTCTACCAGCCCAGTGACTATAGATGGAAATTAGCTAGCAGCTGATTCTAGTACAATATAACCTTCTCATACTGTATAGTAGTACTTGGAGTCAATCAGTCACATATTCAATATCTATGGTATGTGGGTGTGTATATAGTAAAAATCATGTTACCTGTAGAGGGCGCTCAGATTACACACAGGCTACTGATGAAGACTGTGTAGCTAAAAGCTCCAGAACAAGCGAGTAAGTGGACCTTGAGCTTGACTTCATTCATGACTTTGGAAACAGCAGCTGACGAAACAATCTTTGTTTCCAACGTCGTGAATGAACTGTTAAGCTCAAGTATGAGAAGCCCCAAAGGTGCTCAGATTGATTGATGGAAAGTTCAAACATCATGCATGCCATTTCCATGGCAACTGAGCAAATTTAATCTGCAAATGAAAGCTCCAGAACAAGCAAATAAGAGAACCTTGAGTTAAGATTGTTTGGTCAACTTATTTTCCACTGTTTCATTTAGCTGTTTTTGAAATGTATCTACTGTATGCTTCCTTCCATCAGTATGTCTTTTTGATGTTAACCATTCAGGCAGGGTAATCCAGAACTGCTACCCTGGTCCTCTAACTGCAGCCCGTCTGTGCCCCTCTTTATTTGAGAGATGATAGGACAAAATGCGAAGGCACAAGCCTGGAAATTGCACTTGACATCAAGGCAAAACCTCTCCCATTAGACTATGACTTTTCCAAAAAAAAAAAAAAAAAAAAAAGTGGCTAGTGAGTGGTGAGGTGCCGTAAGGAACACCTCAGATCTCGACATTATAGTAATGGACTTCCTGACACAGGCACTACACCAATGGGCCTTACATTACGTATTATTGGGGGCCATCTGCAGAGCTTTCAGCTTTGATGCACTGTGAGATGCTACTTATTATGCTGCAGCAGAGGAGTGCCTGCTGGACACTCACGATTGTGCGAATGTGTGTGTGTGTGCGTGTGTGTGTGTGTGGCTGAGGAATGCTGGCTGGTGAGAGGACTGATCTAATATTTGTGAACCACCACATTACTAACCCTTTAGGAAGTTTGTCCACATACTAAATGTGGCCTCCGTGCAGAGAGGGCCACGGCTGCCAAGAGGACTACAGAGTGAGGAAGTGATAATAACAAGCAATACTGATGCAAACCACAAAGCTCTTTAGTCCGCAGAGGAAAGAAGAGCACATTAAAATATTTCTCACATAAATATTAAGCTTAGATAAGACAGCAGTGTAAATTACTCCCATCATTGTGCTTACTGAATAATGTTGAATCGTTGAAAGGATTGAGTAGCCCCTGTTTATAAAGAAAAGATCTGGTCATAGTTTGTTTTTCATCTTAGACTTGAGAATCGCCTGGAGGGTCCTGTCTGAGCATCTTTAGTCTGCAAATGCTCAACAGGAGATTTGAAAGCACTGAGATGCTGCGTAGCTGCATTTAAAGTCAGAGTCAGTCTCAAAAGCTTAAATATTGTTTTATGATTTCTTCATTGGGTAGCTGGCAGCGCGATTCAGGAAAATCCTGAAGCTGTGAAATATTTTTTAGACAAATAAGAAAAATATACTTCAGTATTCAATGCAATATTAATGCATTTTTTAAGCCTCTCTGTGATAACATGATTAAGACAAATCTAATCTTTGTTGTGTTTATAAGTTGATAAAAACAGATCCAAGCCAAGATTTAAAGGATGCTTGAAGCTTGTCTGTTTTTGTTTTTAAATTTTTATTTATATATCATAGATTGGCTGAGCATGCATAATCTTTAACTCTAAAATCCTAACCTGACAAAAAAAACCATTATATAACAAAGCAAACAGAATCACAAACAGAACAGAATAATGAACCAACAGTAATCACAGTTTCTTAAATATGATTATGTGTCACAATGAGACCAACAGCTTTACATTTAGAGGTGGTTGAACATTACTACACAAATCATTTATATAAAATTATCTGCAACATACAGCACCAGTCAGAACTTCGGACACACTTTCTCATTCAAGTCAATGGGAAAGTGTGTCCAAACCAAGCAGCAACCTCCGGGGTTGAAAATGAAGCCAAAAACTGCAGTTCCTTGAATGACCACTTGAGGCTCCAAAAGCGAGTCAATCTCCATAGACCTCCATGTTAAAATGTCCAACTTTACAGCAGAAATAAACATGTTTACAGCCTGGTACAAACAACAGTTTTGGTCTCTGTAGCTAATTTCCTCTTTCATGACAACTGTACGGGGGGTGAATTTTTTTATAACTCGCCCGTTTAAGTTTTATTAAGCCGTAAAGTTCTGCATAATGAAGGACATGGCTGCTTTGAGTGACAGG
The DNA here is from genome assembly GCF_914725855.1 of Thunnus albacares. Taxonomy (NCBI): domain Eukaryota; kingdom Metazoa; phylum Chordata; class Actinopteri; order Scombriformes; family Scombridae; genus Thunnus; species Thunnus albacares. Next base: position 28,759,313 of record NC_058121.1, on the reverse strand, counting down.
TCCGCCAGCCGCTAGGTGGCTTGTTTCAGCCATTCGGCCCGCCTCTTTGCCCATTTTTGATTGGCTGGGAGTTAGGCAGCGTCACGCACTGCCAAGATGGCGACGGCCGGAGCGGCTCACTTTGAGCTTCCAAACCGCTCTTCAGAAACCAACGGGTGTCGTCACGGTAACTACGTCCATATTTTTATACAGTCTATGGTCCAAACGTTTGACTGGTCCTGTATGTTTACTGTGATTTTGACCTCAAAGTTCTCAATCAATACTGTCAAGAAAAGGAAAAGTGACAACATAAATACAACTGTTCTTTGAACTTAGATAAAATTACCATTTGCTATCTTACGTATTTGCTTGTACCCAGTGTGAAATTGAAATAATAACTGATGGTTCTGTTATGCTAACAGAGAAGACATGAAATATATTTGTTGTGATTTGAAAACATCTGTACATATTTAATGTCTTCTGTCTTCATTTTATTTTACTTTTTTTTTTTTTTTTTTTTTTTTTTTACTTTTTTACAAATTTCACTTTCTAACTTTGAGCACACATTTGCATTTAGATTGTCTCGTACTTTTTAACAGATATGGCTCTGACATTTATTTGAAGTTCTTCAGACATTTTTATCTGTTTTTCTGATAACTTTGGGTAATCAGTGAAGTCTACTCCTTGATTACTTCTACTATCACCACTTCTACAACTAAAACACAATGTCCTGACGCAGCCTTACAATGTAAAATCAATTGACATACATTGCTGGTTGATAAGCAAACAAGCCCAGAACTGTCATTGTGATTCAAATGTTGTTTAATGCTAATTGATAGACTGATGTACAGCACCAGTCAAAGGTTTGGACACATCTTCCCCTTCACTTCAATGAGAAAGTGTCCAAAAATTTGACTGGTCCTGTATGTGACATCATATTTTTTCCAACTCAGCCTTCAAACTGCTCAGACTAGTGATGCTGGATGGAAAATACAGAAAATCTCTCAAGTGAAATAACCAAAAATGTTTTATCTTTGGCAGAAAATGGTGTGTTTATGTGGGAGCCCGTCACTCATAGTCAGAAGCTTATTGAGAATATAAAGGCTGGAACTTTAACATTACAGAGGATGTCACAATGAAAGCGATTTTATAAGTTAGTCAGAACTACCTGCATCAATAATGTAAGAACACAAAGAAAATCACAACTATGTGACAGATGAAAATATTACAGTAGCATCACACCAATTAAGTAGTTACCCTGCTGCACCGTACAGTAGAGCTGCATTAATGTTTTAAAGGGTTTCTGTATATTTTGCCTGTTTTTCTCACTGTTTTTACTTTGACATGTTCTATACAATGTGATTTATGATTAGGGAGGCCGGGAACTCCTGTCCTGCTGTCCCATGGAGAAATAAAGCCGCAAGCAGACGCCGCAGTCGAAATGGGGAGTCCAGACTCATCCAGATAAGACAATAAAAACAGAGCCGGACTGTCTCTGTACAAATGACCAGAGATAACATGAGGAAATAAACTCACTCAGCGTATATACAGTACGCTACAGACACACTGCACTGTATGTAACTGTGTCACACAGTCTGACTGCAGTACTCATATTTTTGAGATATTTCATTTGTCATCGACTTGCTCATTCTTGCTCCTTCACAGCTCATTTAGCAACCACTTTTGTTTGTTTGTTTGTCACTCAACATCGACTCCAGATACCCGTTATACTCATATTTACACATACCAACTACTGCATAATAGCTCTCACCAAACACTAAAAGCCAGTGTTCAAATAATATGCACGTGTCAAATAATACTCAGTAGTGCCTCAGTAGTGGAACCTATAATGGATCACATGGTAAAATCAGCTGTTCCAATGATCGATAGGTGGCTGTAATGCACCAAAACCGCAGCAATGTGCCAACAAAGGCAGGGAAGAACAAGACTGCAAGCTGGTAAACAGATGTAAACAATGCAGAATTTAAAATAAATCTTAAAAAAAATGGACTTACAGATGTTTTTTGAGGAAGGAAATACTTCTGTTACACCGTGTTAGACCTCAAAGGGCCTCCACATGTCCCCTTTAACTAATTCTGACTGATTTCCCTCAATGTCAGGCTGCTGATAATAAAACTCAAGACCTCCTGCTGATGTGTCATATTAATATCCTTCCAGGAAAGACAAGGGTCAACCCGTCATAACATCCATAAACAGTGGAAGCGTTTTACTGTGAGTGAACATAAGAGCAAACATCAGCAAGACTTGACATGTCAATGATTGTTATGTCATGCCATTTACAATTTTCTGCAGTATTTCCACATTGCTAAACTGTAGTTATGAATAAACTCCTGTATTATTAAATACAGTCAACTCAATAAGTTGAAAAGGATGATTTTTAGTTTTGTTTTATCTGCTCACAGAATCCAAAGGCTGACTGTGGGTCAAGCCTGAGAGGTGATTAACAGTCCAGCCTCCACGGACACAAATGAAGAAACTAATGAATTCCATTAGGATTTAGCAAATGGCCTCTGTCAAGGAGTAGCGACCGAGGAATCTATGCGAGTGTGTTCGTATGTGAGAGTGCATGTGTGCAGGTGTTTAATCACTTGGCAACTTTTAATTAAAGTCTACGAGATTACCTCAAGCAAACGGAGTAAAAATCTGAAACACTTAGACCTTATTTGGTATCAAAGTATGGCTTAATGGCCGCTGGAGTACTGTTGCCGAGGAATACAATGAATTAGTCCACTGCCTTTCAAGCTCTGTTTTAAATCCAGTCACACTTCACTGGCAAGAGAACAACAGCCCTCACAGAGCAGAGCCATGCATTTCAATTTAGAGCTCTTTGGCCGGTTTAAATTGCTCACCAGTTATTCTCTGTCTCACCAGTTCAACCTCTTTTAGCAAACTGTAGGACCTGATTACTGCCAGGGGTGGACTATAGGATATAATGACAGAAGCAGGTCTGGGGATGTGCTTTTTAGGGTTTGCTAAAGTATGCACAGGCAGTCTGTTGCCAGGGCTGAGTATGTGCACAATGTTTATTGATATACTCAGCAGTTACCTACATTTTAAGATATATCACAAATAAAAAAAATACCTCCGACTGGTATTGATGCTCAGTTGCTGTTACACATACTAGACATACTTAGATGAGAGTAAAGCCTGAGTATAACTAGTCTTGAGTATAACTACACTTATTGACACAAATAATGTGACCTGTAGAGCTGAAACTATTAGTCGATTAGACAGAAAAGTCGATTAATCATTGAAATCATTTTGGTTCCTTGGTTCCTCTTTATTCCGTCTTCTACATCAGACAAACCTCTCTGTCTGCTGAGGGAGCAGCTCATGAATTATTGAACACAAATTGGACCATGATTCACATGGAGCTGTAGGTCTTCATGATTATCTTCCCTTTAATACTGAAGTCTGAGGCTCTTTATAAGAGATACTGCATGTATCATGTTTGTTGAGGGAATTTGTAATGGACCCTGAACCATTGTAATACCATAACAATTACTGTTTGCTTTTCTACTCGGATGGTGACTCAGGTGGTTTCTCTTGGTTTCATCATGGTTTTAACGTTTGTTGATGACTTTCTAGATAATAGATTAGAATTCATTGTGTGAATCCTTGAGGTCTAACAAAATGTTGAATGCATTTCCTTCCTGTTGAAAGTTTGAAACCTGCATTACTTACATCCGTGACTACTTACTCTCTTCGTCTTCTTCTTCACTGCCTTCGCTGTGCGTTTTTGTGTGTGTGTGCACAAGAGGAACAAAACATGGACACATGTAAAATTCATCCATAGCACGCGTAATCGAAAGAAGCTCTACAGGGTACTTTTTCAAGTTGTTTTTTCATTAGTATTAGTTTAGTAATTTAAATGTGTAGCAGCTTTTAGTTTTTTTCCGTATATTTTTGGAACAACATCATACAGTATGTTCACCACTATTCTCCTGTTGTCTCTTCACCTTTGAATACGCGTATGTAAACATTACACAGTGTATTATACGGGACACAGGAGACGTTCCTCACCAGGAGAATGACAGCAAATCGTCAATAGTTCATTCAAATGTCAAATGTTAAATGCCAAACACACCGCACCGTAGTAAATGTGATGTCAAAACATCTTGACAACGGGAGGTTTTTCCTTATCCACTCTGAGAGTTTGAGGATATAAGATGTGATGTGATTTGTGATTTTGGGCTACATGAATGAAAAGTGACTGTATGAAGCATCTAACTCTAACAAATAGAATTACTGTTCTCATCCCATCTTGTACCAACAGCCAACATATAGTAGGTTTCTTTTAACTGTGAGTATGATCTTTCTCTAACTTAACGTATACAGTAAGTACTTCCTGGGCTTAAGCATAGTGGAGGTATATCAGAAAGCTGTCATATGAATTGTTTTTGTAATGCTTATATGTGTTTTGGAAGGCAATAACAACCTATTTCACCCTGCTGATAGGTCAGATCAGAAAACGCTTCAATTGTTCATCTTTGGAAGGCAGTGAAATCAAACTATTAATTTGGAGGACCTGTTAGTACACAGATATCTATAGGGACGTGTTTAGCCTAGCCTAGCTTAGCACAAACATTGAAAATGTGGGGAGCAGCTAGCCTCCCCCAAAAGACAATAAATACACCTTTAAACAACTCCAAAAACTTCTTATATACATAATTATGTTGTTAGCTATCAAGCTAGACATTAATTCGCCTGAGTCTGAGTTAGAAAGTTGTGCAACTTTACTTTGAAGATAAACACTGGGACCAGCTATTGCTAGCATTCTTTAGATGTTTTGTTAAACCACAATGTGTTTTAAATCACCATGTCTTGACTTTCCCACAAGCACTTTGTTTGAAGCACAGACCTGCTGACTGCTGAACAGTTTCCTCCCCTGCTGTGTTGTTATCAGGTGTGTAGATCCAGTTCTAACAAGTGAAGCCAATGCAGAAGTGACTTAAACCTGCATTCTCTCTAACAGCCATCAGGGGGCGACGCCACTGGCTGCAAAAAGAAGTCTGAGAAAATGACTCTACTTCTCACTTAATTTATTACCTCAGTAAAAATATTACGTATAGTAACACCAGATTAGAACAGGAGTGCAGGCGTAGCGAGAGCTGTTGCTATTTTAGTTAGTTAATTGAAAGTTAGTTGAAAGTTAATTGTAACATTTTGGTCACCTAAAGAAGTCTTGTTCAGTGTTTGGCTGAACTAAAACACTTTTTTCCAGTAAGTACATTTTGTTTTAATCCTGTTTTTCGCTAGCCAAAATTAGCATTAGCGTTATCACAGTTAACCATAGAGTGTAAATGCACCGTGCGAACCAAGCTAGCAGCTAGCAGCTAACATTAGGGTCAGCTCCACCCTCTCGTCCAAATATGGTCACTTCTGGCTCCAAAAACCCAAGATGGCGACAGTCAAAATGCCAAACTCACGGTTTAAAAACCATTGAGTGACGTTATGGTGGCAACATCCATTATTTTATACAATCTATGGTTGTTATTGATCTTTAACTCCCAGTAAGAATGCAAACAAGTGTATTTCCAGGCGGCAGAAAATTCCTTTTAAGCAAGCTGAAGCAGGCCAAGAATGAAAAGAAATGAACCGCGCAACATCTGACCTGTAAAAGGGAAACATAACATCATGACAGCTGAAGTCCCACATGCTCTGTATAACATGAATAAATGAAACTGACTTAAATAATGTGTGAAAAAGAAATGTCAGGAGAACATCTCCAGAAAGTATCAGGATGAAGAGATAACCACTGTCAGTGACAAGTGTCTATCAATCTGACATCTCCATTGAGAGATGTGGTTTCTGCTTCTATGTGGTTTGTCTTGTGAGTTTTTTTTTTCATCTGCAGCCTCCCCTGAATTCACCAGGAGTGTTTTTAAAATAATCTGTTGACTTTAAAGTGAAAACCAACCGTAGTGTTGTTCTTCCCCATCCCTGTAAAGCCCCTGGAGGAAGCATTTGATAACAGATAATGGATTTACTGTGCTGAGGAGGAGAAAACTTGCTTTATTATATAGTCTTGGGAGGGAGGTTGGGGTAGAATAGAAATGTATGGATGTACATTTCTATTGCTGCTTGTGTCTCTTTCTTTTCAAATTTTTCTGTCTCCTGTGAATTTTCTGCTTTTTGATGTCACAATGTTTTTATAGACAACCGTGTGGTTGCACTCAATTCAACCTCCTACACGGCATGTTGGATACAAAACACTTTGAACTTCTTGTGGTCTGACCTCAAAGAATTTTCAGCATTTTGACAAAATAAAATTATCTTGAGTGGGATGTACACAATTCATGGATCCGCCCAACTTTTCTTTTTCATTTAACATTTTTATTCAAAACAGAAATTCCTTTCAGTCTAAGGAATAGCTTATATTTATTACATCTCACACACTCTGTGGCCCCTGACAATACTTCAGTAAAATGCAGCTGTTAACATTCATGTATGCAGATTGGGACTTGACTATATCGCAGGTACTGTGGCACAAAATCAGTCGAAGCTATCCTTCATCCCAAGCAATGTATTCATAAAAAAACATGAAATCACACACACAGATACTTCAAAGACATTTCCCTTTGTCCTACTTTACATGCAGGCCACACATGAAAACAAAGATTAAATGCACACACACACACACACACACACACACACACACACACACATGCAAACACACAAGAGTGCTTCTCTCTCTCCTTTCTGTTCAAGACACAGTAAATAACCACCTCAGCGCCACCGGAGCCCAGCAATTTATGCATGAAGAGGATGCAGAGAAGAGAAAGATGCATCCATATTCTCCAACACACACACACACACATAAACACACACACACACACACATACAGATTCAAGGCTACGTGTTGCTCTCAAAACAGCAGCATGTGGCTGTTGTGGAAAGCATCACGAGTTGAATTACAATGTGGTGATTGAGACATAGCACATAAATGAAATTTAAAATGGAAGGAGAAGCCTCACAATCAAACACACACACACACACACACACACACAGCAGATGGGTTGGCCCCATTTTCAGATCAGTTAGCAGTAACAGATGGCAGCAGTGTGTATGTGTAAGGACGGGTAAAGATAAGGAGGAATACATAATAAAAAAAAAAAACACCTATACAATCCCATAAAATCAGATACAGTATCTCTACAACAAGGCTGATAATGGTTTAATTTAAACATCAACAACTTTAGCAACAAACAGAAGTTGAAACACCAGTGATCTGGTCATAAACTAACAGTCTTTTTCCTTGTTGTAGTCCAAACTCTAATAAATTAGGACGAAATTTAGCAAAAGGTAGAAGTGATATTGCGAGAGGAGTCTCCAACACAAACAAGTAAGTAAAGTTTATTTAGTATAGCACAGAGAAACATCATAAAGTGCTTCACAAGGGTAAAGATTCAAAATAAAACCATAAAACAGTAAAAGAGAAAGAATTCAACCTAACACACAAAACTACAAACACTAGACAGCAGGAGGCGACACAAAGGCCAGTCTGAATAAAAGAGTCTTCAACTTCCTCTAAAACCTTTGAGATAAAAGGCAGCTTAGAGATATACGCCTGTAGTTTTCAGGAAGGGATGGATCAAGGTGAACAACTGCATGTTTTAAAGAAGCTGGGACACAACCAGATAGCAGGGAGCTATTTATAACAGAGACCAGGCATGGACTAACAGACCATAGAAGTTGGTAAAATATCTGCAGGGCTGGAGGAAGGTTTTCATGCTGCCCACCAGATCAATGAGGTCTTGCAGGGAAATATAGAAGAGAAGCCGTCCGGAATTGACGGCTGAGTTTTGAATAAGCAGAAATGAGAGTAGAAGAAGAAGAAGGGGGGGTGATGCTCACCAGGACATCTCTAATCTTATCCACAAAGAAAGAGAGAAAGTTTCTGCAATCTTTATTTGAAAAGACACACCAGGAGGTTCAGGAGTGACAGTGTCGATGGTGTCGAACACGACTTTAAGCCACTAGAAACTGGAGACAAATCCCTTGTATGTATAAACATATTTGGCCATTTAAAAGCTATAATATGTAATTATTCCACATTAAAATGTCTAAAAACAACTAGACCTATGTTATATATGTTGTTGAGTTGTGTACTTACATTATCCCAAATGTTTCCAACAATGTTCAAACTCAGAGAAATCTGTAATTTAATCAAAGTAACGGACCGTTTCATTTGGTCGCCTGTCGATGGCGTCATACCTCCTCTACCAAAGAGTAAACACGCACCAGATGCATACGGCGGCGCTGTGTTTGTCCGCTACAATGGCGTCTACCAAAGAGTGACTTACACACATACAAGATAATACATCGGCGTTGTGGTTGTTCCACACAAACTGTTATAAATGGACTTTTATTCAGTTTTAAGACACATTTTCATGATAAATTTAGGTGGTTTTTAACTATATCTTTTAGCCGGAAGAAGGATTTTAGTCATTGAACGTCTGGATCTTAAGTTATCAGAGAAATAAACTGGACAAACGTTAACAGCAGCTCGGCTAACAGCCCCTCCAGGAAGTCCGATGGTCACCAAACATCGTCGGAGAAACACTGATTTTTTTAGGTGAAACAGCTTTAATTAGTATTTTTAACGATTTTAATCTGCGTGTCCGTCTGTTCTGGAGAGGAGGAGACCTCTGCGGGTAAAAACATCCTGAATGATGAACACTGGAGTAATCCTATCCCAATGAAGACAACAACTCCCATAATCCCTTGCTACTTCACACCGTCATCACACTCCACCTTTTGTTATTGTTTTGATTGAGATGCCTGGCGGCTGAAATTACATATTGTGTATTTAAGCTGATTCTGGTAAATGTTCTCTTTACATTTCCAATAATTCAGATATGTGCAGCTGTGTATTGAGACATATTTTGGGTATATTTTTTATGTTTGCAACATATAGACCACACAGACAGAAGCTGGAGAAGTGGATTATTGGGAGTTACATGGATGGAAAGAAGTGAAAGTGAAAGTGGGTCATGTTTTGAATCCTCTGCAAAGGAAACTACAAACCTTTCAGAGCCACTTTTCAAGCCTACAGGGGGTCAGTGTTTGATACTCAAAACACAGATTTACAGGGAAATATCTAATCCAATCATCCCTACTGTATGTATAATTGATTAGTGCTGCAATTGTCTACAGGAAACCCAACAGAACAGAAACCCAAGATCACCTTGACGAGGAGAGAAGACACCATTAGAGATGCACATAGAGAACACAGAACATGCTACGAATAGATAACTCAGTGACTGACACACATCCATCTACTCACCCAGCAGCTAATGCTTTTTTTTTTTTTTTTACACAGACGTCGCTCCTTCAGACTGGTATTGAATAATAGCTATAATAGCCTGGCTCTGGTGTGTAGACTCGGTTGGAGGTTTATGGGTTTTACAACAAGAGTAATTAAAGTGACTGACAGGCAGACTGGGGCAAAGGACATACCAAAGCCAGGCTGTTGAGATAATTATTGAATTCTGTTAAAAGCTTACAATGCTGCCTGCCTGGGAGGGGGGGGGGGGGCGAGGGGGGGGATGGAGGGGTTAATAGGAATTTAGCAGCAGAGGTGACGAGGACTGTCAGCAACTCTGCTCTCTCCACGCCGCATGTCCTCTAGAGAAACGGTAGACAGTGTAGTTAACACTTCAATCATCCTCCACTTCTAAACGTTGCCTTCGCCGTCGCTACCAGATGACAGCGTCTCTGTGAGTCTGTGATTCTCTGTGTTAATGCGCTTGACAGCGGAGGCCACGCGTCTGTTGGAAATGTAAATGGCCGTGACGGCGGCGCTGACACAGTTTTGGATTCCACGGGCATTTCAAGACGATTTTATTGTTTTGGGTTTAGTCCGTTAATAATCGATGATAACGATCCAGCACAGTTCAACTTTGTTCTCTCTTCTGTCAGTGTTGAGCAGAAATCTATAAATACTGAACGTAGCGGCTCAAAACGACGACTCTCAACATGAGTTTCTTCTTCTGAAACTTTTGGAGTTCAACTGCAAAAACTAGTCAGGTTCTTTCAATTCAACTGTTTCTATGTCTAACGACGAGCTAACAGTGTTACACTATTACTACGACTCCGTTGGACAGAGCTAGGCTAGCTGTTTCCCCGTTTCCAGTCTTTATGCTAAGCTAAGCTAAGCTAAGCTAAGCTAATGCCTCCTCGCTCCAGCTTCGTATAAAGCTTATAAACATGAGAGTGATTTCACAGCTAACTCTTGGCAAGAAATTAAACAGTTTTTTAAAATCATAAAACAGGACTTGAGACATGAAGCCACACAACATGTTTCTTTATTTAGACTCTGACACTGAAGGGACCTGGTTTCTACTACTGACAGCTTTCAAAAGGAAAATATCCAAATGCTGTTATTTTAATGGTCAGCATTCAGACCATTAAAATAACCTGACAGACTTATGAAGAATATAAAACTGACATGAAGATTCTCTAAAAGGCCTCAAAGTACTTCAGACATTCAGTGTTTTCCTTCAAAACTTTAATCTTGTCAGAGTTGAGATCATCACAGGTCTAATCTCACTTATTATCAACCAAAAATATGGTTCTACTTTTTCTGTGTAAAGAATTATGAGCTAACAGGACTCTACAACAGGGGAGATATTGAGGGAAGAGGGATGAAGAAACCCGCACACTTCTCTTGTTTTCACTGGTTTATGAAGGCAGAGAGCGCGATGAACACACACATTACCTGTTTGTACTGTTTACTCTCCGGCTGGATATTCTCCACAGTAATAACCTTTAGCAACATAACCGAAATAACAATAAAATGATGTATTAAGAAAATAGAACACGAGATATATAATTGCATAATTCTGAAAAGAAATAAAATTATGTTTCTGAAAAATCAAATTATTTTTAAACTCTTTACCACGTTTACCTGCATGCTGTCACTAGTTCCAGTGATTCCCAACATGAGGGGACGTTACGCTGAGAAGTCGCTTAATAATAAATAAAGTTTTAACAAAATGATTAACAAGAAAGCAAAGAAGAAGAAAAACATATCTGCTGCAAAACAAAACTTTCTTTTTTCTTGTTAAACATGTCATTGCTTTACCTCTGCAGGTGTCTAAAAATGTATTCAGATGAAACAATCTGAGGGGAAAATCACTGTTTGGTTGAACTGCTATAAAACCCTGTGATGAAGCTCGATATGATCCGCTGTGTTAACTCAACATCTCTGAATGACTGAAGGAAGATAACAGAATATCAACAACATGAAGATGTTCTTCACAACAACAAATAAAGAGCAACAAACAATATTTCGTGTGAGATTCTGTTAAATTAGATTCACACAGAGAAGTAAAAGAATCTGTAACTTCATCGAGGATCGATCGTCTTCCCGTAAAAAAAAAAAAGGACTGCAAAAACGATCACCGCAATTAAAGCGGCTCTGTATCAAAATCAATCACAGAGTCACCTGAGAAGCAGAATATATCCCAGAACAAACACACTCACCTCACCAGCACAAATACATACATGCATAATAAGGTTGTACAAGTACATCAAAAGGCCTCCGTTGACCTCGTGAGATGTTCCACTCTAAGGAAGCATCAACTATCAACACATTATCAGCTGTACACAAACACACAGACACAACAAGATGTCTTTGTTCCATCAGATTCATGTCAGCAGCAGTTTTCTCAGTTGGCTCTAACTGCACTGAGACGATGGATTCAGCCTCATAAATAGTTCCATGTAAATTACCCTTGGGTGCTGATATTGACTTTCTAAAATGAGCTAGGTTCGCCATGTTGTAATAAACCAGATGTGTTTTTTTTTTTGTTTGTTTCACACACACACACACACACACATACACACACAGGCCTTAACCAAATGTAATTTACCAGCTGCTTTCTAATGGGGCTTCATCTTTCAATATAAATGTTAATAATCTATGATTACTCTCTGCGCTGCTGCACAGGGGGCTGAGCTTCTCTTTCATGTATTTATGGAAGTTTCTCTCTCTCTCTGTCTCTGCTTCTCTCTCTCTCTCTCTCTCTCTCGTTGTTCACTTCATCTCTTGCTTTTGGGAGAATGTTTTTTTGAATACAGACATCAAGTCAAAAAGATTTTCATCTTTTTGTTTTTCGGCAGCATGCAGAAGCATCTCTGTGCGTCGTTAACCTTCATTCTCTCTCTCTCTCTCTCTGTGTGTGTTAATCATCTGTTTCGTTTCCTCGCCGTTTTGATTCCGGGCAAACTGGCTAAATAATGCAGCAAGTAAAATGATCAAAAGTAGGAATCAGGGAAGCAAAGCTGTCAACACTGTTCAGAAACGTCTTGAGCCTGAGCAATAAATCACTTCTTGTATCGTTACTGGAATAAAACAAATCAATTAAACATAATTAATTCCTTTTTATATTCACCTGTTATGACGTATTTCTCTGCAGTCGTTACGTTTCTATCAGATCACTGATCGGTGGGATGATACAGTATCAATACTCTGAAGGAGTGTTCAGACAGAACATAACTGCGAACAAATTCTGTATTATTATTTGCACAATTACACGTGTTTATGTTCTATAAACATCTGCATGTTCCTCGTTGATATTTTGTACATTCAATGCTCTTTATACTGCTGAATATGTTGCTTTATATAGTACATTTCTATTTCTGTTTTATATGATTTACTTTAGTTTTGTGGTATTTGTATATTTTGATGGTTACACACAACAACAAAGCAAAAATCATTTGTAAAAGAAGAGTGAAGGACAAATACTTTGACCAGATATTTGTCAGACTAAATAAAGGAAATGTGGCTGATTTTATAATATTTTATTGAGACAAAGTTTGTTTACGACTTCTTGTGTTAAAGTCAACATGTGTTTGATCATGAAATTTCCAACTTTGTCTCCCCTGACAGCTGGTCTGACTGATGAGGGGTGTCTGGTACATCAGGTCTAGACCCAAACGCACGACTAGAACAACAGGACCAAAAAACAAAGTCTTTTAATTGCAGGTTCGATACAGACGGGCAGTCAGAGACAGAGACAGAGTCAAAAAAGCAGATCCGGGGTCAAAAAACACTCGAGACTATAACAAAGGGCGAAGACGAACTGGCACGGAGAGCAGGGATCACACAGACTAAACACACAAGGACAGGAAGTGGATCTGAAACGAGAGGAGAGTTAGAAACCAAAATAAAACAGGAAATGCAAAACTAAATGAGAGAGAAAAAACCAAAACATAACCTAAAGATTCATGACACTGACTGATCCAAACACAGAGATTAATGACCTGAAAGCAACACATCGATGGCACCAACTTCCTCTAAGATCGTTTTATTTTTCCACAAATACAAACTATCATCAAAATAATTTGTAAGATATTATAATAACATTAAAACATCTGACCTGTAGAAGCTTTAAGATGACAACAAACAGTGACGTATCTGACATATTTCGCAAAAACGTTAAAAAGGATTTTACAGAAAATAAAAATTCCTCAAATTAAGGTATCAGAATTAAATTAACTTAAAAGTCCAAACTATCCCTTTAAACCCTAATGACTCTCACATATGCACACATAGCTGTCCCTGTCATGACGTGAATGTGGAGGCTATCTCCATCCCATTTATTTTCCATTCGTCAGTGTCTGAGCGAGGTTATAATAGCTTGGTAAAGAGCCACATTAGCAGGATGTGGCGCGACAAAGCTATGGATTAATACTCTCTGATCCCTCGCTGTCAAGCCCATTAAAATGTATGCAATTTGGTATTATCTCTGGCGCCATGCTTGCCTGTCTGCTCCGCACGGCGGTGACTGAGTTAAAAAAAATTATTCTGAATGTATCAGTCCCTCATTTGCTGTTTAATGACTCACCGAGTCTTCTGTTTTTCTTTCCGTCGTCGTCTTTTGCCTCCTCTTCTCCTCTACCCTCCGTAAAAAACTAAAGATAGGGCATGCCTGTCATTTGTCTGCACCTGTCAATCATAATTCACTGCTGAAATTACACCCCCCCCACCCCCCCACCCCCGCATCAGGCTGGCTCTGTGGAGGGTAGAGCAGGCTATAGTCTCATGTATACCTGCAGATATTCTGCTCCTACTCCCCGAGTCCAGAGAGTCCATCTGTATTTTTTCTCTTTATAAAACAAGAACTTGTGCTGGAATAAGTTAATATTGATTTTCATGTATTGTCAGCGTCTGCCTGCACACTGCGTTGAGGACTTTCATGTCACTAAATATATTACAAATGGACTCAGACTTGTGAAGTGCTGCCGTTTGGCTGCTGTTTGATGATATACTGGTTTTCTTATGAAAAACACGTCTTAGTCCAGTTAGTGTAAACAGTAGGGATGTGCAGATGGACCAGTATCTGTATCTGTATCTGTATTTGTTGAGGCAACAAAATTATTTGTATTTGTATTTGAATAAAAGTGTTTATGAATAAACTACCTTATGAAGGAGGTCCCCACACCGGGTCTGGAACTGGAGTCTCCCAGATCATAGACGACTGCGCTGACTACTGAGTTAAAACTCTACTATGACAGACCTCTACCTATTTATACACCCATAACACAGAGACACCACAGCGTATAACGTGTAGGGAGGAACTTCAAAGGTGATTCTTGCTTTGCACTTTTCATTTATTGCCTATTTTTTACAACCTAACTTTGTGGAAAGGAGAAGGGGAACAACAGGTTATGGAGAGTCCGTTGGGAGCACTTTGTGTCAGTAGCTCAGCTTTATCTCTGGGGAACACCCCCAACACTGGGAGTGATGTCCAACTTAGGAAATGTGCGTCATGTAGCAGGTGGATGTGACTCCCCTCGTTGAGACCTGCTGATAGACGTCACAGCGGAGCAGAGGAGAGACACTGAGATAGTGATGTAACCGACCTGCACGCTGGTATTTGACATGTTTTGTTTTTTCTTCCTGAACATAAATAATTTTTAAAATATTTGTATGACACAAATATTAATAAAAAACCCACTATTTGTGCTTTGCTGAATAACGTATTTGTATTCAGGCACATCCCCAGTAACCAGCTGTAATATGGTGACTATAATGCATCTTGATTAGTATAGTAGTGATGGTGATTGTACAACTGATCAGTACCACATCGTTAACTGGAAGCCTCATCCTTGATAACCAGTATAAAGGTCTGCTATGCTCAGCTGACTCTTCATTGGGTTTCATTTGTGTTTCATTGACATTAGCAAAGCCTGTATTAGTGCAAATTGGGTTTCCAGTGCTGTCAGATAGAATTAATGGAAAATCATCTGCAGGGTCGAAGCTGCAGCTGAAGACACTGAGGTCTCGTCCTCTGGTGGTGACGTAAAGGAAACAAAAAATACAATAATTTGACTGTTTCCAGGCAAAAATGTATACATTTAGCCCCTGAGCCTCTTTCTAGATATATAAGATATAAGACAGTACCAGAGTAACTAGCAGCACGGTGAATGGCAACTGTTAAATACCATAAATACCATATCGTAGATCTAAATTTGGACAATCAGCCTTCTACATACAGGGCTGTCATCTCTGGAACACATTACCAACTGAAATCAAATTAATTTCAGATATAAAATCTTTTACAACAAAGGTTCAGTGCTGGCTAAAAGCAAACCAGAGCTGTACCCATTTTTAGCTAATTGTATCGTATTGTTAATTTTTTTTTCAAATTATACATCACAATCAATGTAATTAAGTATGTGTATTTTATTGTACTCCCATATCTGTAGTTCACTGTGGTTTTTGTGATGATGAAAGCTGTATATTTTAATTAACTAGGGACAAGAGTTGAAAATTAGCAACAGCTATAAACTCTGCTCTGTATCGGAATAAAAATAAATAAAAAATAAATAATGGAACAGTAAAATGACAATGTAATATTTAGTCTACAGCGCTGCTCATCCCTGTCTCTGATACAAATCTACCAATGATAACCGTGATCTTAAGTAGCAGCAATAAATCAGCTGGAAGTGGTTCAGGAGTTAGAGAGAGTACGTCCTCTCTTTGTGGAGTCGTCCTTGTGCGTCCTCGAGGTGCTCAGGTGTCCTTTTTAGTGAACTGGAAACTCTTAACATGAGTTTGAATGACAGTGTGAGTGTGTTTGCAATAAACAGGTGACTTGAGCATGTTTGAACAACCTTCACCACACACATCACCACCACCAAGCCCAGAACCCTGAACAGGAATAAGATGCAACTTATTCACATCCAACAGCTAATTTAAGGAACAAACTTGTTATATTTTATTAAGCTTTTACTCTTTACAACAGCTGGTTGGCTGAAAGATGTGTGATTTCACAAGTTGTACTGTTTATATCATGGATGTGTTATTTATATGCAATTTGTGCTGAAAAGGTGAAAAAATGTGAACCTTGTAAAACTTCAGGTTGTGGTCGGCTTTGATTTGATGCTGTAGATGTTTTTATTCTCTTTACATCTCAGTTCATGTCAGTTGTCCGGTGAATTCTCACTATTCAAGCTGTTCTTCTTGCTTTTCCCTTCTTTTATTTATTTACTAGTACGTCTCCCTCATACAAATGACGTTGCGGATGAGAACGAGCGGCAGCGACTGGATCTGAAGCCTTAACATTAGATTTTTTTTTTACATATCAACACCAGCTGATCCAGACTGGAACAGATCAGTCGTCAAGCCCGAATCATATTCAGCCTCAACGGTCGTCATGCATATTCCCATATTAAAGCCGCGCAACACCTACGATAATGTATTTGCAATGCAAATCAAAGACAAAGCTGCAAACTGTGTGACAAAACGATGACAGATGAGGTTTTTTTTTGTTTTTTTTTTGATCACAGCCCGCGACAGTCTTCATTCCAGAAACTTCTTCATTCCAAAAATAGTAGCCGTCAAAAAAAAAATCCATACTTGTCTATTAGTGGTTTGAACTGTAGTCAGTGCAGCATCTGCTCATTATCTCGGAGCTCTGAGAAATCCACATTCTTCACGTCACATTGGTGTGAAAGATATGGAACAGAGGCAGAGTGGACTGCTCAGTGATCACAGTGCTGAAAATAACGCAGCTGGATGAGCAGTGGAGCACTCAGAGAGGGTCTCTGCTGATTAAGAGCCGCCGATCGTCTCATTCACACTGACACATATTCTCTCCTTGTACATTTGATGCCTTCAGCGTGGCCTCAGTCTACTGAAGACGCTCCACAGATCGGCTTTCTTCTGACATTAGACAAAAAAAATAAATAAATAAATTAGGTTGGTTTTAATGAGAAGAGAAGAACTTTGCTGTTGTTGTATTTGCTGTTTTCATGTTCATCTTGACCCGCCAGCAAAAGCAAGAAAACAAAGAGAAAGAGAAAGTTTATAAAGTTTAATAATTTCCAAATTCCAATTAAAATCTGGTTTAAAAAATATTGGATAGTGTCGTCCTGCCCGTTGTGCTGCATCATAGTGAAGTATGAGCTCCACTAGTCATCATAGATTTACCAACAGAAGCTTTACATGCAGAATTTTTTACTTTTTTTTTACACGTAAATCTCAAAATTAAAAATACTCCTAGAAGAAGTAGCAATGTAGCAATTTTTAAAAACACACACACATGCAAACTTGAAACAAATAGATTAATAAAATAGACAAACACGACACAGAGAGAGAGAGAAATCAACCAAACTGAAATAAAACAGGACAAGAAGGGAGGTCTATAGAAAGGCTCGCTGATATAACACGTAAATGGGTTTTTAGGCGTCCAAGGATTCAGCAGATCTAACAGAGACGGGGTTAAGAATGCAAATGTGTGGTCACCTCGTGTGGCGAATAGATAGATAGATAGATAGATAGATAGAAGGGGAACAAGGAGCTCAGGAATGTAGCTGGAGGCGAGGTCATGGATGCTTTACATGTTATCAGCAGGATCTTGTAATTTATTCAGAATTTTACTGGAAGAAGGAGACAGGATGTATCTTGCTGCCCAGTATGTACCAGTATGCCACAACCTGAAACACACACAAATTCATGCATAGGATATACTATATGTAATTAATATATATCAGTCTTAATGTTGTGTTAATGTTCATATTACTGTTATTGTGCACTGACCAAATATTCATACAAATTGTACTTTGATGCTGTGGCAACATTGTTCTTACCAATAAAGACCTTTAAATTGAATTGAAATGAAGTCTCAGGTCCTGTAATCAATCCAGATTAACAAAGTGATTGATCTCCGCCATCTTCAGACATAAAACATAAATAGATGCAAGTAAAGCTTTCAGATCGTTTCCCTTTTCTTACAGCAAACCGTGTCGACAGATGGCTGAACGTCTGGCCGTCTAACCACGAGCATCTGCATGTATCAGTTCATTCAGGCTTCATGTTGTCTGTTTGTAGGACTGATAATAGTGTTTTTACCTGATGGTGGAACAACACATCCTGTTGCTAACAATGGCTGAGAACATCTACATGTTACATTACTGTGCTGTTCTTCTCACTCCGTCATTTTATTGAACTTTAATAACACTGTGGATATGAAAAGTGCCTGCTGTTATTTTTTATGTGTAATAAGTCTCATTAACATCGTTAGGTCAGTGATTTTAAGAGATGAGTAATTTGATGATACAACTGAGATACTAATGATTTGACTGGGGGCTCTCGCACAGATGATTCAAATCATCAACTTTAAAGGAATAATTACGCATAAGGTTTAGAAACAAGGAGACACAGTTAATCTGGTTCTGCTCAAAGGTAACCAGCAGCATCTCTTTACTTTAATCTGTACAAAAACAACAATATGTGGTTTTACAAGGGATTATGTCATGTGTCTTGTGTATATATATAACAGTGAGGTTATGCCATGTTTGCGATATGTCGAATGGTTGGAAAGGATTGCAAAGATTCCCATGTTAATCATCTATGTGCTCTTTTATCTTCTACTTGCACCATAGTAAGAAAAAAATGTAACTAATATCACTAATCTAAAGAACGTTAGAAATACTGTATAACTCTGCCATGTTATTTTCTTCCTAGTTCTTTTCAAATTAGCAATGAACAGCACTGCTCCATGTATCACTGATGGTAGAATAGAAGTTACCTTTACTTGTGAAGTTAGTAGCAACGGCTAACGGCTTATCATACTTGCTACAGTACTACTAAAAACCATAGACTGTATAAATATTGCTTCCCCTTATTGAGGCTAACTTACTCTTGGGCAGCAGACGCTCCAGATTCCTGCATATTGGTCAGCTGGCGCAGTTGCTACTATGTTGCCTTGGCAATGGCGTCCACGAATTTGGGGGGGCGGAGCCTCTGAAGGAGCACATGTATTTGTTTTGGTGTTCAGCTCAAATATCAACAGCCTTTTTCCAGAATCGCTGACTATACCTTTAAGTGAATGTTCATGTCATGTTCAACTCAGGATGGTTGGATGATAACTGAGTTGGTTTAATGAAGGTTTAAAAAACTGTCCATCGACAAAATGACATTATATCCGTTAAATTTGGGTTTAATTAGATTGAATGACAAACTTTGGCAGATGTGAGGCAGCCATGTTTGCTCGGTTTTCAGGTTCTTGCATATTATTATCATAAGTACCAAGTTGGATACATCAGAGCTTTCAGAAAAATTACGGTAATTACGGTAACTCTGCAGCATTACAAGGCAACCAGTGGAGACTCCAGGAGGTCACTACGCTTTACAGATGATGTTGCATCACTAAAAAGAGAAATATAGGCAATAAAACCTGGTAGATGAAGCAAAGCAATGATTTAAGACATTTTGTCTTAAATATGTGAAAATATACCATTGTCTGGGTGAATACTCTTTTCTGATTGGCCGGCAGGTGCGCGTTAAAACTGTTTAATGCGCACGTAGTTCAGCTCGAGTTTAATCACAGCTCTAAATTCATCTGCTGCTCAACCTGTAACCATGGCAACATCAAAGAGCACAGCTGTCAAAGCTTACTTGTTATGAAGTTTTAAAGAATGAGACGCAGCAGAAGCAAAAAGAGATGGAGAAGAAAATAAAAGGCACAAGGAGCTGAGACCTGAAGAGCTTAAAATGAGGAAGAGGAGGAGATTAAAATAGAAAAGGCAACAGAGTGTGCAGTTAATATATATATATATATATATATAAAAACAAAGGAACACTGATTGGAGACAAACTCTGCTGTTATGCTTAATGACACCTTATGTGAATTCTATACCTCGGTTCAGGCTGGCGGCGAGAGCAGTGTGGCAAGTTGTCATGACAACGGTCATAACCTTTCGATTTTAAGTGCAAAACTTTTACCAAATATTTGCGAATGCTTTTATTTTTATATTGTTGGCAAACAACCATGGTATAAGCAGGATAATCGACTTGTAGGTGTGCGTTAAATGGTTTTAAGGCGCTCCGCTTGGCGTTGGGTGGTTCTTCGCCTCCACGTTGTACCTTAAAACCATTTAACACACACCTACTCGTCAATTAAACCTGACATATCCCACTTCTCTTAAGTAAGTAAGTAAGTAGACTTTATTTATAAAGCGCCTTTCAAAACCAGAGTTACAAGGTGCTTTACAATGCAAATAAAATAGAATAAAAATAAAAAGTGTAACAACACATAATATCAATATAAAAACAATAAAAGCAGAAGTCGGATACAACAATAAAAACAGTGAAAGTGATACAGAGCGTAATCAGATATTAAGCAATAAAGTGCTTAAAAAACAGGTGAGTTTTTAAGAGCTTCTGCATTTTTTATTGCTAGGGGAAGACGGTTCTACAGGGGGAGGGGGGACAACCGTGAAAGCATGGTCACCCTTGGTCTGAAGCCTAGATTTCAGCACAGCCAGAAGAGACCCCAGTGATCTCACCGTGGTCAGGGGACACAGTTATTCAGAGATATAGAGTGGGGCCAGTCCGTGTAGCGCCTTATAGGTAATTAAAAGAATTTTAAAATAAATTCTACAAGCTATTGGTAGCCAATGTAGGTTGGCCAACACTGGTGAGATGTGTGCCCTACGCTGTGTATTAGTTAGCAGTCTGGCTGCCGCATTTTGGACCAACTGGAGACGAGACGCAGAAGAACGACTCAGGGTTGTGAATTTCAATAGTCAAGACGGGTGGACACAAAAACTTGAATTATTTTTTCCAGATCTTGATTGTATAATATGGTTTTGATTTTTGCAATGTTTCTTAGGTGGAAGAAACAGGATTGGACCACTTTCTCTATGTGACACTCAAAGTTCATGTGCCGGTCAAAGAGGACTCCCAAGTTTTGTGAGGCTTGCTTGACATTTACTGCTAATGGACCGATACACTGCTGTACTTTTCCAGAAAAGCTCTCAGGGCCGATAATAAGGACTTGTGTTTTGTCAGGGTTAAGTTGGAGGAAGCCTTTGTCCTTCATGTCAGTCTTCCAAACCAAAACATTTTTGAAACTGAAAGTATTGGTATGACATACATACTTATGAATTACAGGGAAATTTCCCCACATACAACTTGGGTTTAAAAAAAAAATAAACTGAACCTATTTTTACCACATGTATTGTTCTGAAGAAAATGTGTTTGTGCTTTATAATATTCTCTGATCATCTGACCACCAACCTCAGAATATAAAACATTAAGATGAACTGTGATGTTTCATTTCAGTTGAACAACACAACAGGTTGAGCAACCAAATCACGTCGCACTCACAGGGTGGTCAAGGTAACACAGTGGCTCATTAAGCACATCCTACACACACATACACACATCATTAATAGATTATTATCATAATTAGAACAAGATAGTATAGAAAACATAATGTACAAAAGCTTTAGGGGGATGACTATTCTCTTTGGTGACTGTATAATTAATATCAACCCTATAATAAGCTCATGCTGTATTCGTGATTAATTATTAGTGTCATGTTTTGCCATGTGATTACACTGTAATCACATAAGCACGGCGCATTAGAATATCTTCAGGCTACACAAAAACACTTGAGCGGAAGAGCTGCACACTCCTGCAACCTTCACTGCATTTATACACACGTTGCCTCCATAATCTTGGAAGGATTACTGCCATCACTGAAGGGTGGAATATAAATTGTTGTAATAATCAGCTGCCCAAACTCTATTTAGAGATAATAAGAGGATTCAATAGAGGATGTAATAGGCTTACCTCTAACTTCACATCTTTGTCCTTGATGTCAACACAACGGCGGCGCTCATTAGGCACAAGAAAATCCCTCCTCTCATGATCTCTCCAGTGATGGTGAAATCACAATACGCACTAATAACACAGTGATAATGAAGCTTCGGCACGTCCTGAAGAGTATTATCACATTGTTATAAAGCATGTGACACTCAAGCTGTACCTACAAATGGCTCTGTGATTACAGGTAATTACAGGCTCCTCCAGTTCCAGCCTAACGGGGAACGTCTAGACTGTCAAGATTTCTGGTTTGGATCAAAGAAGACGCACACACTGCATACAGCAGCAGACCGAGAAAAGTGTTTTGTTCCATTTGACAAGATGTAAGAAATTACTGTCAAACTGAATTTAAAACTATAGCTTCTTTTATAACTATAACTTCACTTCTTTGTGGCCCCAAAATGGAAAACAAGGTAACTTAGAGGTAACTGTGTCAAACTGAGATAATCTTAGAAACTGACAGCACATGTTTTTTAGTACATAGTCTGTCAGAGTTTCCAACTTTAAGTCCTCTGAATGTTGAAGAGCCTGAAAAGGCAAAATCTAAAGAGCTCTTTTGATTTTATTCCACTATGATGGACATCAAATATCTTGCTTTGCTTTTTTAAACTTGTCTAATCCTTCCCAGATAATTAAGTATACAGGAACCAGCATTTAATGACTCTATAGCTACAGTTTAATTGTTGCAGGTTAACTTTGTGATTTAAGCTTGTAAGAGAGGTGTATTTCTACTAGGAATGTGCAGAAAGCGCAGTATTTGTATTTGTATCTGTATTTGTTAAGGCAGCAAAATTATTTGTATTTGTATTCGAAAAGTGGAAAGAGGTTTAAAAATTTGTTTTTATTACGCTTTTAATTTTAGAAATTTACATGTTACGATAAGTGTTCATGAAGTATTCCCTTGGGAGCACTTCACTTGTGTCAGTAGCTCAGCTTTATCTCTGGGGAACACCCCCAACTCCGGGACTGATGTCCAAATAAGAAAATGTGCATCATGTAGCAGGTGGATGTGACTCCCCTCGTTGAGACCTGCTGATAGACGAAACAGTGGAGCAGAGGAGAGACACTGAGATAGTGATGTAACTGACCTGTGTGCTGGTATTTAACGTTTTTTTTTTTCTTTCTTCCCGAAAACAAATAATTTTTAAAATATTTGTATGAAACAAATATTTGTAAAAAACCCACTATTTGTGCTTTGCCGAATAATGTATTTGCATTCGGGCACACCCCTAATTTCTACATACTGGAGGGACCCAAACATTCCTGGAAGCCATTGTGAGTTCAGGAGTAGGATGCAGTTATCAGATTTGTTGGTAGCGTTTGCCTACAGCTTGGTCAAACTAAAACTGGGACTGAAATGAGAAGATTCGTCATCATGGAAGAAATCCAGGAAGAATCACAGAAGGCTTGGTGACAAAAGATTGTTCTTGTCTTTTTACTCCAAATTTTCTCTTTTCTTTTTCCTGTTCATAAAAAAATGTTGGTCTAATTCTATTAGATTGCTGACCCAAAGCATTACCAGTCCAGATACTGTGATATGGGTCTGCTTCAATCTCTCCTCCCATTTGGACGTGCTGGGAATACCACAACAGGGAGGAAGATACAGAAAGTATCCTGATCAATTGCTCCAACCACCTCAATTGTCTGGCTATTATTTGAGGACTATTTGACAGCTCTGTTTCACTCTTCATACAAGTGTGCAAGATACAACAATAATGGATAAACCCATCCCCCTAGAGATCTACTGAGCCCACGCTAAGTGCCCCCTTCAGGACGCCACATAGAGGCAAGAAAGCCAGATATTTTCAACATAGGATCTTAAGAAGTCAGAGCTGTCTGACTTGACCTTTCTTCCTTGCCAGTGATGCTTTGTAAACTCGGAGTATCAAAAGCTTCAGTGACTCTTCAGCCTCTTTGAGCCTGTGGTCTTAATAAGTGAGCACTAAAGGTCACAAGCTCCGAGTGTAGAACTTTGATACTTCCCGAGACTGCTGCCGTTCTCTGTGCACCTTGCGAGTACTTTCGGTAAAGTTGTGCAAGAACGGCTACTCCTCTTTCCCTCTATAAACCTCCATTGATGTCCCAGCACTGTATAATCACCCAGGAATCAATTTTTTTTCTTTTTCCACCAGAAGGATTGATATACTTCCAATGCTTCATGTCTGCTAAATCAAAACCGTATAATGCAGATAGCTTGATTTGTTCTTCCTCTCATTACTCAGCTTTCAATCATGCTACTTCCTTCAAACTGTCCGATAAAGGTGTTAAGCTCTTTGAAGAAGAAATTAAAACCGCCTTTAAAGTCCTTCCAATTCATTCTGATTACTTGCGCTGTTGCCAGAGTGTGCTGGCAGGCCTACCACCTCATCAGACTCTTGGAACTCGAAGGCAATACTTCCTGGGTTACCTGAATAGCAGCAATGGTCCCCTGGAGTCCTGTCGGCACCTAAACTTACCCCACTGTCACTGCTGCAGTCCTGTGGGGATATAAATGATGAAATATTAGTGCTCATCTACTGAGACAATCAAGTAAAAGATAATCCCATATTGACCCCTCAGCTGGCAATATCACATCTTTTCATATTTGGTGCCAAACACAGGCTTGGTTCTGGTTTCTGAGTCATTTGTCATTCCTCCTTGCAGTAATTGTGAGAAATCTCTCCGCAGTCCCTCCATTTACAGCTACAACATTCAACATTTAAGCGCTACCATAGATGACTTCATCAATGTTTGACAGCTCACCATCATTAAGAGCCTCGCCCTCGGCACCTTCTCTTCATATTAGACAGATCTGAATTCCTCCTGCTCCTTCCACAATCTAGTTAAACTCATTTTTTACCTCTTTGAACATTGTCACACTGACAAGCTTTGTCTCCTGGATCCATTTGTAATTTCCTTGACATCACTAAAGTCTACCTGAAGTGAGTTTCTTTTTTCTAATCTACTGGTATCCTCTTGTTCCTCTTGTTTTCCATCAACACATTCCCAGTTGTCCCAGTTTTCTCTATTTCTATCCAATATGAGCCATCTCACCACTGTTATGTTTCAGACCTGTCAGAGAACCACCTGATCTTGCCCTCATAAATGAAACAAAACCAACCAAACTGACAATTTATCCATACAAATTTCAACACTGTTATAATAATTAAATGGATAAAAAAGTTTGCAAAGTCATGCTAGAACTATTAGCTGAGAAATTTTGGTGATCAATTAAAATTCTATGTCAATCATCAAGCAAAAATGCCAAATATTCCCATATTCCAGTTTCTCTAATGTGAGGATTCTCCTCTTTCTTTTCTTTTGTCTTCGTCTTTTATCGTTGTAATTGAATATATTTGTGTTTTGGACTGTTTATTTAGTTGTGACGTTGGGATTTGGGAATTTTTCAAGATGAAATATAATCCATAGATTAGTCAAAAACAAACCACAACCACCTTAGAAAATGCAAAAAGTAATTTAACCAAAACGGAGAAAAGATTATCATTTAATCACATATATAATAAGTAGGGGTGTGCCCGAATACAAATACGTCATTCGGCAAAGCACAAATAGTGGGGTTTTTACAAATATTTGTTTCATACAAATATTTTTAAAATGATTTGTTTTTGGGAAGAAAAAAACAAAACATGTCAATATAGTTGCTATCTCAGTGTCTCTCCTCTGCTCCGCTGTAATGTCTATCAGCAGGTCTCAATGAGGGGAGTCACATCCACCTGCTACATGACGCACATTTCCTAATTTGGACATCAATTTAATTTTCATCTTTAAAGCTATAATATGTAATTATTCCACATTAAAATGTGTAAAAACAACTAGACCTATGTTATATATGTTGTTGAGTTGTGTACTTACATTATCCCAAATGTTTCCAACAATTTTCAGACTCAGAGAAATCTGTAATTTAATCAAAGTAACGGACCGTTTCATTTGGTCGCCTGTCGATGGCGTCATACCTCCTCTACCAAAGAGTAAACACGCACAAGATGCATACGGCGGCGCTGTGTTTGTCCGCTACAATGGCGTCTACCAAAGAGTAACTTACACACATACAAGATAATACATCGGTGTTGTGGTTGTTCCACACAAACTGTTATAAATGGACTTTTATTCAGTTTTAAGACACATTTTCATGATAAATTTAGGTGGTTTTTAACTATATCTTTTAGCCGGAAGAAGGATTTTAGTCATTGGACGTCTGGATCTTAAGTTATCAGAGAAATAAACTGGGCAAACGTTAGCAGCAGCTCGGTTAACAGCCCCTCCAGGAAGTCCGGTGGTCACCAAACATCGTCGGAGGAATATTGATTTTTTAGGTGAAACAGCTTTAATTAGTATTTTAAGGATTTTAATCTGCATGTACATTTGTTTTTGGAGAGGAGGAGACCTCTGCCGGTAAAAACATCCTGAATGATTAACACTGGAGTAATCCTATCCCGGTGAAGCTGGTTATTTAACAACGAAGACAACAACTCCCATGATCCCTTGCTACTTCACACTGTCATCACACTCCGTCTTTTGTTATTGTTTTGAATGAGACCCCTAGCGGCTGAAATTACATATTGTGCGTTTAATTTTCTAAAATTATGAGTGTAATTAAAAAAAACAGGATTTTTAAGCCTCTTTCCGCCTTTATTCAAATACAAATACAAATAATTTTGCTGCCTCAACAAATACAGATACAAATACAAATACAAATACTGCACCCTCTGCACATCCCTAATAGTAAGTACTGTAGAAGAAGAAGAACAGCATAACAGAGATGGACTTAAAATACATTTTGCACATTTCTAAGAGAAGGTTTCAAATACTGTGGGACTGACTGAGTCTGCTTCTTCTACAAATGAGCAGCACACATTCATCAGAGCTCATTCGTACAGATTGACCTTTCCTTTTTCGTGATGTTACACATCATCAGTTTCATGTTGCTGAGTATTTTTGGTCTCCGAAGCTGAATTTGTCTCTCCAAGGCCACAGCGTTGTAGTAAAAAAAAACCCCAAAAACGTACCTCCACCAAATCCAGCTGTCTTTGTTTGCGTGTGACGGCGTCTTCTGTCCTGAGGGACGCCTTTCCTGTTCAGCATGCCCACCCGCCTGCCTGCCTGCCTGCCTGCCTGCCTGCCTTAAAGCTTCTCTCTTGTCACGCGTCATGCCCAATCAGGCAAAATCTCAGCTTTCTCACAACAGAGGCAACAAACTCTATCTGTGTCTCTCTCCGTCAACCCCTCCAACTTTTCACCCCCACCAACAAATCTCCTTTTTAAAGACCTATCTCTGCCGCCTTGAAACCTTGAAATTACTTCAGAGATACAACCAGCAGAGGTGCAGAGAGAGAGGCTGACAAGGGAGGTCCACACATCTTCTCGTTTGGTGTCAAAGCTGACAGCCCATCAAGAGAAAACTGCAGCGGATTAGACAGAACAAGGAAGCACCAACACACACAGAGAGACACACCTAAACACACACAAACACACCATTAAAAGCTTTTTCTGACAAGACAGCAGCTAATAGACCACACACACACACACACACACACACACACACACACACACACACCCTAACACACACAGAGTTGTGTATTTGCTTCTGAAAATTCAGTCACTAACAGAAACACACACATTAGTATTCTGGGAAGGTAGAGAAAGAGAAGTTTGACTGACCTCCTTTGTTGACCTATAAAATAACCTTCTTGTGTGTGTGTGTGTGTGTGTGTGTGTGTGTGTGTGTGTGTGTGTGTGCCGCTGTATGTTAAACAACCAAATGTTGAACGTCATGATTTACAGCGGCTGTTAAATCCACAGAGCTGCACTGACATCTTACTGAAACTGTTTATACTGATGAACTCATCAAGTCAATTAAATGAACTGTTTGGGTTTTGGGGAATTGGTCGTTCTGGGCTCCTAAATGTCTTTTATTCATTCAGTCTGAAAGTTCTTTGTTATAAATCACAATGAGTGGGGCTTTTTTTATATACTTAATCAGATATGTTTTAATTAACTTGTTTTTAGTTTATGCATTAGAGAGATTAAAATATGTACAGTATGTTCACTCTGGATGAAAGCTTCAGCTGAAAATTATGGGTTTATTAAACAGAACAATGAGTGAATGAAATGAGGTCACAGGAGGCTGAGGATCAGTGAAATATGTCATCATATTATCTCAGTACTCAGTTTTCTCATGAGAGGAGAGATTTACCCAAAGTTCAGCAGACAAAATACAGATTGAACTGATCGTCCCTGAATCATTTTAGCATCAGGCTTAATTTCCAGCAGATCAGCTGTTAGTTGATCTTCAGTTTGAAGGAGCTCAGTAAGTCTGATTAATTACCTGAACAATCAATAATCAAGCTGTTGGACAATCTGATGGATTTGTTGCAGGTTGTAATTTTGGTTTCATTTCCAACATGACTGCTGTCCAAAGATCTGTTTGAAACGTCTTAAGTCAGACTGTGATATAAATAAAACTCAACTTTGCTGTAAAACAGACAAAGATAAAACATATCTTTCATTCAAAGTGAGTTAATGTGAGTCTGTCCAGTTAAAAATATCTGTATCATTTTCTTTCACATGATATATTACATGAAACAGAAATATAACATTAAAGCTGCAAGCAGCGTTTGTCGGGACCTCGCACTCTGGCCCGTTGGGATCAGATCATTTTGCTTTTTAAAAATGAGGGATATTTATTACAAGTGTGGTGTGCTTTTATTTTGAAAGATTGATTGACAGGATGAGAATTTTCTGCAGGGTGAGACATGTCTGTCTTGCTCACACCTGTGTCCTCAAAATCATGCAAGTTTTGGGCCCATTCACTTAAATTTCAATTAGTAAACTGAAAACTCTTGATGAGTTTGTGTGTAAAACAAATTAATTTCCTAATTTTCATCAAGTCTATTTTTAGAATAGGACTTATGACCAGTGTCATAAGTCACGTATCAAAGTTTGAAGCCGATACCATTAATGCCCTCGGAGGAGATAGCATTTGTTCAGGGTCCAAAATTGGGGCAAAGTCTTATTTTGAAAGGCTGATTGCGGACTTCCTGTTGGATTTAGGTCAGGGGTGTCAGTGTATGATTTGTAGGTCTTGATGAGACAAATAATTGAGTTTTGGTTTGATCTCTCTACGACATTCCTACGGGCCATAGCGGCCATTTTTGTTACATAGGTGGCGCTAGAGAGCACATTTTGGCACTATGGGGGTTAATTTTTACATTTTATCAATTTTTTCACCAGACCTGATGTGCGTGCCAAATTTGGTGAGTTTTTGAACATGTTTAGGGGGTCAAATTTAGGGTTTAAGTGGCGTAATAATAAAGAAACAAACAAACAAACATGAAAAACAATAGTAGTCCTCGCCCTTAGGTGAGGTCTGCCTTTTGGGCTCAGTCCCTAAAAATGTTTGGAGCATTTTCAGGCCTTATTTATGTTTATTGTATTTATTGCTGAAATTCTTTCATATAGTTGGTGATGATTTGTGCAGCTCCTAAATTCTTTCTACTGTTTTAGAGTGATTTTTTTAATTTAGTGTGCACTATTCAGATATTTATGTGGGTTATACTTGAGATAAACTGTTATAATACCGTATGGCATTTTCTGAATAATACATTTACACATGGACCACTGAATATGTAAATGCAGGCAGTGTAGAAATTATGGAGCACATAAAACAAAAAGAAATCTAAATAAAGGCTTAATGTACGACACTAAGTCCACAGTGTCGTGTTAATTAGTGGATATGAATCATTCTTAACGTCTTCAGATGAATCACTGACTGTAAACTGTTTGTGTTTTGAAGGAGAAGAAGCAAAGTGTGCAGAGAAAACTGAGAGAAAGTGAACAGGAAGTAATTTAACGAAATGTGTTGCTGCTCTCTCTCTCTCTGTTTCTTCCTTTCTCTATCACCCACACACACACACACACACACACACACACACACACACACACACACACACACACACACACCTCTATCCCTTCACAGCTTATCACTAAGTGCTCCAGGTGAGTTGGTGATTTAGACCAGTCATTTCCGAGCCTCTCCGGCTGTAATGACTCTATCCTGTGCCTGCTGGCAGCCAGAGATACTGAGAACTAAAGTGAAGTGCTGAATAGTGACTACAGGGGATGGACCCACCGCAGTGACTGATGGTCAATTAGACCTGGGGTTCTCCAACACCCCCCCCCAATCCCCTCCAATCCCCCCCAATCCCCACCATGGGCCTCCAATGGATCACTCTATCTGAAAAGATTTTGGACTAAAGACCCCCACAGTGCAGAACGACAGGAGAATGAATTGTGTCTCAGCGAGTGTCACATTCACAACTGAACAATTCTGCACCTTCTGATACCAGCAGACGTTTTATGTTTTATTTATTTATACTCTTTTGCGTCGGATGCCCAGACAATCACTGACCACTGTGATTTGGGGGAAAACATGATAACTTGATAAACCTGCTTGATTTAGAGAAATAAACACAGTTCCTGTCACATCCTGCCTGGACTTTGTTTGGTTTTTGGACTTTTTGTGTTCTTTTGAGTTTCCGGTAGCTTAGAGTATTCTGTTTTTTGGTTTCCTGGTTTCCCTGTATCAGTCTCGTCAGCCCTGATCCCTGTCTTTCCATCAGCCAATCAGCTCCCAGGCTACCCTTGTGTCTCGTCACCTGTTCCCTATTCCCTGATTAGTTTAGTTTGTATTGAAGGTCTGGTTTTCAGTTGAGTCTTGGTTGGATTGTCTGTTTTTGTCTTGTCAAACCTGTTCTGTTGGAGGTACGCCTGTGCTGTCAGCTTTTGTTTGTTTGTTTGTTTGTTTGTATGCTCACATCAAAACAAAGCGTTTTTCTTCAGTCCTGCTTTCTGGCTTCTGCATTTACATCCTGACAGTTCCAGCTTCTCCTCTGTGATCATTTGCTGCTTTGTTGTTCTTATATGATAGTAAACTAATTTCACGATTCTATTTTATGGACAATGATTCAAAGATTATTCAATAAAATAGTCGTTAATCAAAATAATGGCTAGTTGCAGCCCAGTTGATTTTCCACATTTTTATAGTTTGGTTTAACAACCATAAAAGACAGAATTAAAATCCCCTGACATTGGATTTAACTGAGCTCAAACACACAGAATAATAAAAAAAAAGCTGCAAACCTCATAACACTAAGTCCATTCATTTCATGCTGAAAATATTGATCTCAATATATGTTGATGTTATCTGTTCCCAGTTATTGCTTTAGAGTTATTAACAGAAGTTGAATATGTTCTGATTGGCTAACAGGGCAACTTAAAACCTGTTTACACTACATTAGTAATGTGATGTGTTAAAAGGTTTTCTGTCTGTCAGAGACGATGGTTAAAATGTTCCAGTACATTATAGTGAACTAACCGGACTGTAATCCATCACTGCAGAAGCAGGAAGTCATTTATCAAATGTCACTGATAATCTGTCGTTATGCAGAACAGATTTGCTCTCCGTCACCAGACGTGACACGTGTATCCGTACAGTCCTGAGTGTCACTGAGATCATGCTTAGTTATGATGGATAACACCTCATCTTTTTGCTTTGCTGATTAACATTCTGTCTCTTTATCAGAGTCGTATAAAAAATTCTTCATGTCATGTGCTCAAAAGGTATATTTAGGTTTTTTTCGCTGCTTTCTCTCTCTGACTGTCAGTGAGTAAAGCTTCAAATAAAGTGCTCGTCGAATTGTTGAGCAGATGTACAAAGACAGAGTGTAAAACTCTCTGAAACTGACAATCTGACATTCACATCCTCTTCTCTCAGTGTTCGGTCAGCTGTGTGGAGGTGTGAACGTCTCTCCTGAACTCTCTTCATTCTTCTTTCTTCAAAAAAACAAAACAAAAAAAAAACACAACGACTTCTGTCCCTTTTTGTTTATCAAACAAGGTTTGTGGCCGTTTGAAACACTTCATATAAAGCAGTTAGAAACCCAACAGTCGAGCTCATTTCTGCAGCATAAGTGTGAATGTGGCAAATCTCCAGCACTTCACAAACTATTTTCACCGCTGGACAGCAGCAATTACCTCCGTGCTGGCAGCGGTGGAGCAGCAGCGTGCCAGTATGATGGGCTACAAGCCCTCACACCCACTCTGGTTACACCTCAGTGCCTCGTATTTAAACTAAACTCTCACAGGTGGAATTAGCAGACGCTTCTCTGAAGCCGCTTTGACTTCTGTACCAAGTGATACTTTTGTTTTATCACCTGTTTATTACTATGATGTCCAGCGTCTCAGAATTTTTGGCAAAAGCTTGTAACTCGTATTTTTCAGTTCAATAAATTTAAATTTATATTTAAATATACACATATCTTATAAAATATCCCTGTACAAATACCTAAAGGACGTTAGCTGTCGATATTTTAACGAGATGGTTTGATTTAGACGCTCTTGGAGTTCATGTCCTGAGATTTTGGTGCCAGACGTCGTCCACTGTGTTCTCAGTTGCATAGCAAGGTAACATTAGCGTGCATAAAGCTACACCGTGCTATTGTATTTTGTTACTAGAGAAAATGTACAGGTGTTACATTCATTTGAACTCTGTTTGAAGGTAAACGACAGTGTGTTGAGTTGTGCAGTCTGCAGGAAGTTCCACATGGTGAAACTTGTGAAAAATGTAAGTATACTTCACGAGTATACCTTGTACATTTCCAGGCTACTTTTTAAATATGTATTTATCTGGGTCTATTTTATGTTTTCTGTTGATAGTCATAGCCCACTGCTGTATTTTGTTTTTGTTATTTTTCTTTTAAATCATTTTTCTGTGTTAACTCAGCACATGAGCTGCTCTCTACAAGGACTCAGTAGTTTACACACTCTGTTAAAATGACCTGTTGCAAATGTGGTCAACAATAAAATTAAAGCTACAAGAACCCCGGAAGTAATTGTGTCCTGTGTGGCAACTAATACCACGGGCTACACAAGAATAAACATTGTCAGTGTTTGTGTTTTCATTTTCATAAATTTACTGCCTGTCAACCATTCAAAGAACCACAAAAGTTCTTTTTACTCTCTTGATACTCACAATGAACTCATGTAAACCTGCAATTTTTATTTTTTTACTTTATGTATTTATTATTTGTTTTAATTTGTCCTTTCTTCTCTTAGATGTTTCAAATATATAATGTATTGTGTTTGTCCTCTGTTGTCCCTTTGTGTCCTTGTTTGTTGCTTTTCATTTAATACACGTTTTTTTGTACATTGTATTTAATTTTTGTCAGTAAAGTTGGGAGTGAACCACCTGACCTGTTTAACATGGTCAACGACGCGCCATCTGACCATAATCTGACCTTTCTCCGGTTCTGTTTTCTCAGATATTTACACTGTGTGTGTGTCGCAGATCAGGATCCCACAGGGTTTCATCAGTGCAACTATTTGAGTTTGGACATGTGTGTGTGTGTGTGTGTGTGTGTGTGTGTGTGTGTGTGTGTGTGTGTGATTGTATGTGAGTTTGTTCCCTCAGATGACTTTTCAGTGTTGGCATGTGGGGGTCTGCTATTTATACAAACCCTGAGGCTCCTTCTTCAAAGTTTTGCCACTTTTCTTTCCTCCCTGAGATGTCAAACTCCTGCGTTACCTGAGCATCATCATCATCATCAACCGTCTCCTGGTACAACCATCGGTGGATTTATCCCCTCCCTCCCTTTCTCTTCTGCTTTTGGGAGTTTTTCACAGATTCCCAGTCGATCTCATTATAGAGAC
Organism: Thunnus albacares; assembly: GCF_914725855.1. Lineage (NCBI taxonomy): Eukaryota > Metazoa > Chordata > Actinopteri > Scombriformes > Scombridae > Thunnus > Thunnus albacares. The sequence goes on along the minus strand of NC_058121.1, from coordinate 28,725,478 downwards.
GTTCCAACAGCTCGCTGAGGTAAAATATACAGTAACTCCAAAGGTTGTTGCCGGTAGAAGACAGATAACAATGCTCCTCATATCAGTGAAAATATCTTTACAGCGTCGTTCTTGTCACCTTCTGACAATCTGTCTCATCTCATGTGGAGCGAACACCATGCGAAGCCTTTCTCCTCTGTGCAGTAATGTGTCAAATAATACAAACTGTAAGCAAACTACATGTCAGTTTTTCTCACTCTGGTAGTCAACATACCGGGAACTAGATGCCAGATACAAGCATCCCTCTTGAAAATAAAGTTCACCTCAGCTTTCGGTGGATATCAGCGTTCGAGAGGTCGTTACTGCCGTCAGTATGAAAGGATTTTAAGATGAGGAATGAATCTAATGATGAAACAATCTCATCAGCCTTCTGCATAAGAATGAACATAGAAAATCAGTTTATTTATACTGTAGAGCACATTTAAAAACAATACATGTTGACTAAAGTGCTTTTCAGAGACTGAGAATCATCCAATAAAATTAAAATATTAAATTAAACACTAAAAACACAACAGCTTTGCACAGAGAACAAATAAATAATTGAAAAAAAACTGAAGTCAGACAAAAAAAGTGCAGCAAAAAAAGAAAATCCAGAAATGTGAACACTGAATAAATTCCACCTGCTGATGAAGATCATGTGATATGATCGAAAGCTCTGCTGTTTTTTTTCAGACACTACTTCTGTTAATGCCGACGTCAAACCTGATGAGAAAATGGAAAAAAACACAACTTAAGTCACAAACAGACATTTACAAAGACAAAATTCAAATATAGCAGCAATAATCAATCAGATCCAAGCAGCAAAAATATCAGATTGATGAATCTAAAGTTCCTTGATAACTTTAGATCAGTGATGTCAGCAGATGATCCTGACAGAGTTCTTGAAAATAAGATTTTGAGAAAATTGAGAAAAAGTCTCAAAATTTGACATTTTTAGAGCAGAAGAGCAGATGTAGGTGACTGAAGAGATTAAAATGATGAAAGACGTTTAAAGAACAAACTGTTTGAGATAAACATAAACTTGATTATTACAGCGTCACCTTGATGTCAGTGAGCTGGGCTCAACATTAAAGCTTGTCTGCTTGGATGAGAGTGGAGGAGAAATGAACCTGCCCCAAGTTAAAAGTCATTAAAAAAACATGAATAAATACGTGAGTCTTCACATTACATGCAGTGTTTCTCCTACTGTTGCCTGACAGTGTTGTGGGAAATCTTCAGATGGGCCCATAAATCTTCAGGTCACCCACAACTTAGTGTTAAACTCAAAACTTATAAGAGAAAGACTCAAAAAATACACTGGAAGCTGGTAGAGTTCAATGTGAACAGGTTTATTCTGCATAAAGAGCAACACAAAGCAAACCGAGGCTTTGATCCTGGGATAAAGAACCTAATGAAAAATCATAAAACATTAAATTATAAACCTCTTATAACTCCTCCTAATGTGGAGTTTATTCGCTGAACCTCACCTCGCTTGATCTTAACACTTAATAATAATAATCCAAACATGACTCATCTACAGAAAACAAAGGTGTCAGTTGTACTTGTCCTCTTCCACATGTCTCATAATACACATGGCCTAGTGGACATTACTGATTCTCCTCTTCTGTATTCCCATAGAAACTATCTGTTATAGATGTAAATGTTTACTGGCCTGTTCATGGAAGGACAGTTTTCCACCACAACCGCCCGCTTCTCCTGCAAGAAACAAATAAAAACAAATATAACTTATACTAGCAGGAGCGTGAAAGGCTGGTATGTGTTCATACTGTGTGTGTGTTGCACAGACTGTATATGGTGTGTTGTAGTTGAGGCTAAACACACATAAACTCCTCTCAAATTCAGAAATATTCACTTTCATCACTTTACAGCTGTTAAAGGCTCAGATCAGCTTCCTGTCACCGTGTCTGTTGTATCTTTTAGGAGCGCTTGTTTTGTTTTCTGTTTGAACATCGTGTCCTTGTACGAGACGAAGACGACTGTTACTGTTAACACGGACTGCTATGCAGGTGTTTAAAACAAACGAACCCTCTGTGCTGGAGCTGCTATCATGAGACAGACGAAGAGTTCAGAGGATCATATGTGACATTAACTGACGTGTGTATCATCAAGTAATAATGTCAGAAAAAACACCACAAAGCAGCTGGAAAAACTCTTTTTAAACTGACATTAGTGTTTTAAGCGTCCAGTTTATCTGCTGCTGATTTACATGACAGTCATGTTAAATGCAGCTGATAGTTTGATGATGTATTCACATTAATTACTGTAATTAACACCATAAAAGTTAAAGTTCATCTTTAACCTGCTCTGTCAGATATTCAGGAGACAGAAGTGAGGAAGAACTGCAGGATGTGATGATGTTTAAAGAAAAAACAAGGAGGAAGTAAAGAATTGATTCAAGATTCAAAGAAAAAGTTTAAAGAGGAAAGAGAAACACAGAGAAGCAGCTCAGACGTCAGCTGATGGAGACACATGAACATGAACCATGTCAGTCAGTGTTTGGTCTGTAACTGTTTTCATGTGACAGTTTTCTTTCTGGCTGTTAATAATAATGTTAATAGATATTTGTCTCGCACCAAAAAATGAGCTGTAATATTGTCCCAATAGATTGTAGAGAAAGAACCGTCAGATGAATTATTGATCTGTAAATTGTCACGGGTTCACCGTCTTAGTGACTATGTTTCATGTTGTTCACCTGCCTGATCACTAACCCATCTGCCCTGCAATCACCTGAGTTTCCCCACCTGACTCCTCACCTGGATCCCATTAGGCTCATCAGTCACTCCTCATATATACTGGTCCACATTCTCATGCTCCTTGCCAGATTGTCTAGTGTGTTAGACGAGCTTTCCAGCATTTCTTTATCTATCCGTCCACTCGCCTGTTTCCCAACTTGAGATTTGCGTAGTCCCTTGGCTGATCTGCCTGGTTTGTGACCCCTGCTTGTTTTTTTTGGACTGATTAATGAATATTGGACTCTGATTCTGTCTCTGAGGTTGTGCTTTTGGGTTCTGAGGTTCTGAGTCATGACAATAAATACTTTTAAAAGCACAATCTGTTATCCAAATGTAAACTAAAGGACATCCTGACAAACTAAAGTCAAATTAAAACCTGCTATGAAAGGACTTTTAGATCTTTGAATACAGACACAAACACAACAACTCTGTCGTTGACCTCAGTAACTGTTGGAAACACTCAAACTGACAGATAGTTTCAGTTGGCTTTAAGTTTGAGCCAGTTAATTCTCCATGAGTCAGTTTTGTTTATTTGTTCTATTACAAACATTGATCTGTATTTTGGATCATTCAGACGCTGTGAGAATCCAGATTTTTGTTTTTAAGATAGAGACTGAATGGTCCAACTATCATCCATAAGACCGCTGTTTATTTATGAATATAATATAAATATAAATATTGTTAATATTTATTTACCTTATTTATGTGCACTTGTTTCATTTCAGTTCAGTGTAGAGACGTACACCGATACGCCTGACTGTGGACGTCTATGACGACACTGTCGACACCACGTATCCATGACACATCCACCAATCACATCTGTCAATCATCATCATTATTAAACATCAGAAGGATGATCAATGATCAATCCATAGAGCTCATATTGAAACAGACTTTACAAAATGCTTCACAATTCAGGATCAAATGAAAAGATCATTAACAGAGAAGTAATGGCTCTAATTAAATTAATTAAATAAATTGAATCATTTATATTTTGATGCTGTTTGTTCGTCTGAATTCTGTTTTTTACCCAGACAAGTGACTTTTGTTCCTGGACGAGTGAAAAGTGAATTTACTGGTCTGAAGGACAAGTGCCTCCCTGATGAGTGTCATCATCTGTGTCTGAGTGGAATCTGAAACCCACCTGCCAATTTCGGTGACTTTTGATCTGACAAGTTTTTTGCTACAAGCACAAAAAAATAATGAGAACAAAAACATTTGGGAGCTTCACTGCTTGGATCTCCAGTTATATTTAAATACAGCTTGAATGTGAACTAAAGAACTGAGAAGTGATTGTGGAGACGCCGAGTTCTCACCAACTTCCTGTATAGTCAGTGTTCCTCTGAATGGAATATCTGTAGTTCAGTATCCAACAATAAATAAGAATACATGAATACATCACCGAACATAAGCAGCCTGACAGAAGCCTTTTTACAGGTGCGTCTATTCTGCACGTTGAGTGGAGGTAAGTCTCATGTGGCTGCATCAGTAATACAGACATAACTGACACGACAACATCAGAAGCAAAACTCTGGATGTTCTGTCATCTGTTGTTTGTACACAAGCTGAACGCAGCATGAAGTCAACCTGGGTTCATGTCACAAACAGTCAGAGTCCTGCGTAGAAACGATTTGAAACAACAACAATAAGCACACGATTTATTTATCAGATCATGTCAGAATGTCATGAACACGGAGAATAAAAGTCATAAACAATCTGTCATGAACGCCTGTATGTTCCAGCCACATGTATACAACAGACACAAATCCAAACTCTTACTGTCATTTATATTAGAAATTTGTATTATTACTGGTACGTTATGGACTCTTATGATAGAAAAGTGGTTTAACTCAATTATTTTCATGTTTAAACAAATGAATAATTGCACTTCTTCTTTCAACCAAACATTTTTTTTCTCTCGTCAGTTGGATGTTATGCTCTGTTACTTCCTCGTTACCTTTTTCTTTTTTTTAAATTCAAATCTGTTTTGCATTAAATTTAATTGTGCTCCCTTAAATTCTTGTGAATCATTTCCTCTCTACTGTCTCTGGGTCTCCGTGACCATAATGAGCAGAAGCACAGCAGACACTAAATCATCCCGGAGAGCAAATTACCGTAATCTGACAGCAGCTAAGCATCTGCACAGCACCTTCATAATCACAGCGCAAAACCTTGCGACTGTCTGTGTGTCTGTGTGTCTGTGTGTGTGTGTGTGTGTGTGTGTGTGTGTGTGTGTGCGCACTGTATGTTTGGACTCTCTCAGGGGAGAAGGTCAACTCCCAGAATACAGTGGGATGGCAAGGCATTTAGCAGCCATCAGAGAGAGGCTGCCTCTCCTCTCACTGAAGCCTAAAGGTGAAGCTTAATAAGTGGAGACACACACACACACACACACACACTCTTTGGCCACCTTTCTCCGCTGCCTGTTCTGGAAAGGGTGTTTGACCTTTATCAGATGGGAGCCCTAACACGCTAATAGCCCTGTCCACACTCCAATTAGAGCTGGTAAGAGAAGGGCTGAACGGAGCACAGTCTGCCACTAAGGATCTGACTGAGAGATGGGAATTGTACAGGCTGTCAGCCACAGAAGAGAAGAAGAAGAAAGAGAGTAGAGAGGAGAAACGAGTAAGAGAACATGCATACGCCTCACATTAAGGACCAGGGTTCAAACCCAGGACCTTCTTGCTATGAGGCTGCTCAGAAGAAAGAAGGAAGACAAGGCAACACTTTACAATAAGATACACAAACATTTTAAATAGTCAATGAGGAGGAACTAACTGCTTGTAAACCATTACGGGCAGTTCTTGAGTAACACCTAATCAAATTTCATAGATGATTAGTTAATGATTGGTTAATTGAGAAACAAATGAAGAACAAATCAGGAACGGCCAATAAATTAATGATAATAATTCATAAAGGAGGACTATACAGTACATACTGATGAGTGACAGATTGGGAGATCGTGTATCAATGAATCATTAGATAATGATTAGTTCATGAATATCTGTGACTTGATAATATTGACCACTGTCTTCATGAGTTGTTCCTGATTAACTCTGAACTAGCAGCACAAAACTAGTAACGACTCGTTCATTACTGATTAAACATTAGTTACTGTTTTTGTGCCCCTTCATACATAATATTGAGTAGTTACTACTGTAGGTAGTCCTTCAGTCTATTACTGGCCCCCACTGTAAAATATCAAAACTAACAAGTAACCCACTGGGTTTACTGGGGGATTCAGTTAGTTTAATAACAGACCAGCAGGATTCTCATAAAAAATATTGTAATCTTCATATTCAGCCTACATTAATATTCACATCCACATCATAGCCCTATTTATCAACAACAGTTACACTAAATGCTGAGCTTACTTGTAGACACATTATGATATATTAATACATTTACACTCATCGGCCACTTTATTAGGAACACCAGTGCAATCTAATGCAAACCAGTACGACAGCTCTGCCATAAATTCTACTTTTATGAAGCTTTTACTTTTTCAGTTTTTGTTTATATTGTCAGAAAGGTGATAATTCTACTTTGTGTTTATTATTGAGGTTGTAGTGGGTGGTGATGATGTACTGGAGTGCATTTTGTTAAAAAAAGTGCAGCTATGAAAATACAGAACTTCTTATCCTGGGTGATATGAACGTTAAATGGTTAACTAACACTTCTAAAATAAAATCTAAAAAAATCTCTGCAATGAACTCAAACCTCACACAGTTTATTACTTCCCCTGCTCAGCCAGATTCAAAAAATGCTGGAAAGGCCACTTTTAGATATTATTTTAACCAACAGCATCATAAATCTAGTGGCATTCTTCCTCCCAGCTTCAGTGACCACTGCCCAACAGCATCTGAGACACGAAATTACAAAGATCCAAACCACGTATCAGTCAAAAGATATTTTAAACACTTTTCTGAACAAGAATTTTGGTTTGATTTGTGCTACAGTGATATTTAGTTTACTATGGAAATTCCTGATCCTCACTTGGCCTTAGATTATTTTATAAAAAATATTCAAGATTATTCCTGTCAAAAACAGGAATAATCCTTGATTTTGGTTGGAAATTGCTCAGATGTGATATGAAAGTGACGCTGCCTGGCGCAGAGTGTGAACAGCTAAATCATCCTCTTATTGGCAATATTTTCGTCAGTAATCTAATAGGTGTCTCACTATTATTCGATCAATAAGGGAAACCCAGCAATTTTTTTGGAAAACGATTAAATCATTATCACATAGTCCTACTTCATCCTTAGCTAATGAAATAGTTCAAGGTTCTATCACTGTTTCAGTTGGAAAAAATATGTGATGCATTCAAAGAAAACTTTATTTCTTCAAGTTATTTATTTTAATGCTTTTGTTCAATTGACGCAAAAAAGTCCACTCAGGCTGATCACTTAGAGCCACAGCTTTTATTATTAGCAGCTCCAATGCTAGTTGAATGCTTAACTTATATTTTTAATCTGACTGTGGTAACAGAAAACATCTCTAACTTCTGGGAGACAGTCCACGTCCCACCTTTGCATAAAGCGGGTCAGTCCAATGAGCCATATAATTATCAACCAATCTCTAAACTATCATGTTCAGCTAAAGTGTTACAGAAACTGGTAAATGATGACGTGAGAACGTTCTTAGATCAACACTACATTTTAAAATCATATCAATCAGGATTTAGAGCTGGCACAGTACTAACTGCATCGTCAAAAGTCTTGAATGATGTTGCTAGCGCTTTAGATAACAAGCAGGATTGTGTCGACCTTTTTATTGATTTATCTAAGGCTGAAATGCCGCAAATCTCTTGGATTTGGTTTGCAAATGATCTCAGTGGTAGAACACAAGCTGTTATGGCTGAAGGCTCAGTCCAGCTTTAACAAAGGTGTGCCACACAGTTCTATTCTAGGACCACTTTTATTCCCAATTTTTATAAATTAATTAGGTGGTTGGAAACAGAACAATTAATCTGTACGCAGATGACACTATTCTTTATACAGCAGCGCCGTCTGTTGCCCAGGCGGTTCAAAACTTTCATTTTGATTTCTGTGCTATACAGCAAATCTTAATTGATGGCTGATAAAACAAAATGCATGCTGTTTTCTAGAAAATCTACTGACATTTCCACTGAAGTGGATATTACTACCCTTAACGGGACAGAAATTGAAAGAATGTCTACAAAGCACTTCTTGGAAAGCGTCCTGGGTCTCTTATGTCTTTTTTTAAACTATAGATCAATGTCACACTGCACTATGTCCCAAGACTATTTAGTCTTCGAAAATCACCATGTTAGCACCAAGATTGGGAGACTGGCTTTTAAATATTAAGCTCCACACAAGTGAAACAATCTGCAGAAGCTCGTAAAATTAGACAAAGTAATCCCTTTTAATCAATTTAAATCTCTTTTTACTGACACAGAGCAGAGTGAAGGCATATGTTTTTGAATTAATGTCCCTTATGTTGATGTCTTTGGCCTGTATGTTGTATAACCTGTTGATGTACTGTAACATTCATGTGCTTATATATATATATATATATATATATATATATATATATATAACTAATCATTACTGCAGCTACTATGACATTTGATTAGGAGTTACTCAAGAACTGCCTGTTAACTAATGGTTTACTAGCAGTTAGTTCCTCGTTCGTTCCTCATTTGTTTCCTGGTAACTACTTGAACTGTATTGGACAAAAGAGTTAGGTCTGATGGTGGCACTTGAGTTGAGACCACATTGTTATGAACATCAAAAGGGTTTATGCTCAGTTCTATGATCCTTATCTGAACAGGCTTTTTCTGTGTGTGGTGCTTCTTACCCACAGTACTCAAAATGGATCATGAGTAGGATAATTTTTAAACCTTAAAAAGATTTTTTAAAAAGGTATTAGTCCTCATGAGTGTTTTCTATGTATTTTATCGTTGAGTTTTATGTATTTTAAAGGCCCGTGTAGGGATGGACATTGCAAACTAGTTAGGTATGTGTCATGAGTTCATGCTATATACTTCAGTTTTAACTCTTACAGACAAAACAGAGATAAAACTGAAGTAATTGTTTGTGGAGCCAAGGAAGAACGATTAAAAGTCAGCTCTCAGCTTCAATCGATAATGTTAAAAACCACAAACCAAGCCAGAAATCTTGGTTTAGTCATGGACTCAGACCTGAATTTCAATATCCACATTAAGACAATTACAAAGTCAGCCCACTATCACCTGAAGAATATATCAAGAATTAAAGGAGTTATGTCTCTGCAGGATTTGGGAAAACTTGTCCTGCATTTATCTTCAGTAGACTCGACTACTTTAACACTGTCTTCACAGGTCTCCCTAAAAAATCCATCAGACAGCTTCAGCTGATTCAGATGCTGCTGCTCGAGTCCTCACTAATACCACGAAAGTAGAATATATATCTCCAGTTCTCAGATCGTTACACTGGCTTCCTGTCTGTCAAAGAGTTGTTTTTAAAATACTGCTGTTGGTTTATAAAGCACTGAATGGTTTAGGGCCAAAACACATTTCTGATCTGCTGAACCATCCAGACCTCTCAGGTGGTCTGGGATCAGGTCTGCTTTCTGTTGCCAGAGAAAAAACTAAACCTGGAGAAGCAGCTTTCAGTTTTTATGCTCCACATATCTGAACAAACTCCCAGAAAACTGCAGGTCTGCTGTGACTCTCAGTTCTTTTAAATCACAGCTGAAGACTTTTCTGTTTGCTGCCTTTTATTAAACCAAATTTGAAGGGTTAATATTTTACACTACACTGTAACTTTTATTCTGTTTTATCTGTCTTATTCTATTTTAGCTTCTTTTTATTTCTAATTTAACATGTTTTAATTGTATTTAAATGTATTTTTACAATTGCATGAATTGATTTTTCGGGCACTTGGGGGCAACAAGCTGTAAAGACACTGACATATAATCACCTGATAAAGGTGAAATGGTGAACATGTTAAGAAACAGTTGCCTGTTTGCACATCGCAGACAAGAGCGACATTAGCATTTGGAGTCAAGTTCCTGTCTATCTGAGTCTAGGGGTGTGCCTGAATACAAATACTCTATTCGGCAAAGCACCAATAGTGGGTTTTTTTTTACGAATGTTTGTTTCATACAGATATTTTTAAAATTATTTGTTTTCAGGAAGAAAAAAAATCATGTCAAATACCAGCACACAGGTCGGTTACATCGCTATCTCAGTGTCTCTCCTCTGCTCCTCTGTGACGTCTATCAGCAGGTCTCAGTGAGGGGAGTCACATCCACCTGCTACATGACGCACATTTCCTAATTTGGACATCAGTCCCGGAGTTGGGGGTGTTCCCCAGAGATAAAGCTGAACTACTGACACACATGAAGTGCTCCCAAGGGAACACTTATTGTAACACTTGAGTTTTCTAAAATTAAAAGTGTAATAAAAACAAAAACAGGATTTTTAAACCTCTTTCCACTTTTATTCGAATACAAATACAAATAATTTTGCTGTCTTAACAAATACAGATACAAATACAAATACTGGGCCCTCTGCACATCCCTACCTGAGTCCAGTATTCACTCTACTTTGTGTCCTGAGAGACACATATGGCTCTTTAGCTGTTAAATGCTCCACTATGGTCACCAGCTGGTCACAAACCTTTTCTTTCTTCTGTTCAGTAGCGTAAAATTTGTTCAGAGATTTTTCTCTGAAAACAAGGTTGATGAGAGCAGTGAGAGTGAAGTTAAACAGTAAGGTTCGGTCCATAAAACCAAAGCAATGAGCTGAAAGACTCTAAAACGCTCTGCTGCAGAATTGGGTGATGATTCTCTGTAGCTTTTTCACTATCAGCAACACTTTTTCCACACATTTTACACATTTGATCCATTGTTAATATACATGATTACTGCAGCTTGAAGTAAAATAGTTTTCAGTCCTGCACCTGAGCAGGAATATTATAGCCAACAATAATAAGGGGATCATAAATGATAGAAACTCTGCTTGTGGTTTTTTTTTTTTGTGGGGGTTGATCTGACTTGCGTTTAGATTTCAGTGAAATGTCCCAAAGGACCCCACAGGCTCTGAGTGCACAACTGTGGATGCAGAAACCATGGGAACCCTGGCGATGCGTTCAGCTCCTGAAATGGTTCAAAGACATAGAAATCTCTGCAGCAGTAAAATCTTTATACTCATGTTCTATAAACAGTTGATTTCATATCTTTTCCAAAAAATGTGCATTGTTCCACATGAAAGACGTTGTACAGATTTCAGTTTTGTTTTTATAAAGAGACGTGTTTTAAAAATCAGGCTAAGCACCCCTTCAACATGCAAAATGTTTATAATTAATACTAGTATCAATGTAGGGCTTATTGCTTTATCACTGAGTAAGTTACCCTCTGTCTTTTGATAGAGGACAAGTATACAGTATATCAACATCCCTCTGAATTGAGCCTTTTTTGCCAAATCTAAGTATAAAACCATGTGAAATAAATGATAAGCGTCTCTGACTGAATCTTTTTTATTTCCACTCCTTATTAAAACCCAAATAGAGAGATCTTAGTCATACTTGACAAAGTACAATTGAATGCAAATCAATTTAAAAATGTTCTTGTACTTCAGTGCATATTTTCCACCTCGAGCATCAACACATTCAGGAGCTTCTGCATAATACATAAAAAAAGACACAAAGCAACATCTGCTTTTCTTCTAAACTACATATCTTGTCTCAGCTACAGTCAGTCAGTTATTTTGGAAAGATACTATAAGGTTATCAGCTGTCATATGCATTTTAGTGTGTAGCTGTGTGTGTGCAGATCAGTGGGTTAAGTCCCATCTATCCCAGCAGATTGAACTGAGTGCCGATGTGATATGAGACATGCCAAGTTATTGAACCTTGGCTGATTGGAATGGTAACAGGGGATGATTACGCTTTTCTTTTTTGGCCCGACCGGCCTCCTCTGACGCTTTATTCGTTTTTCAGACGGTTACACTGAGGACAGAGAGAGACGGTGGAATGTAAAGCAGACAAAGAAAGAAAGAGGAGATTTCACAATGAAGGCTGGGATTCAGTCCCACGCTGCCCTGCAATGCTTGAAACATCTAATATTATTCATTTTCCAAAGTATCGCTGCATGTGTATTTAAACAAAGGTGCTTCTCCGCTCATATTAGCATATTTTTGAATACAGACTGTCTAAAGATATTTAACTGGACAATATTTAATAGTCGACCCCCCTAGTGGTGCACAGCTGCCACTACAAGGATGTAAAGATGGATACAAGACAGGACACAGTGGTCACTTAATGATACCAGGATGCAAAACTGCAATGGATGATCATAATATCAAAACCATTACCTTCAATTGTCCTCAATAATTCCAGCACAACAAATCCATTAATAATAATAATTGAGACTTTGTGAGGATTTTCAAGGCCCACTTCAAAGCAGAGATGTGCCAAACCAGTTTCATTTAGTGCTGTTCATGTTTTTATTGCTGTACCTGTTTGTTAACTTCCTGGAGATGTGTGACATTGTCTGAAACGACCAGCAGAGCCAACAAGAACAGACAATCAAGTCAGAGTGCAGTTTGTACCAAACATGCCTTTGATTGCCTTGAGAGACAGTTTCCTGTCCCCACACACCACCAGAAAATCTCCTGTGACATTTTGTGACATGCAAAGTCAAAGTTTCTTTGTGTTTTTTTTTCTTTTTTTGACTGACTAACTGGCTGCAACCACACAGTAAACTCATCTCTAGGCTTCAAAACATCCTGACAGCTGCCACATCCATGTTTGTCCGCTGATGTTTAATCCTCTGAAATCCTGTCAAATAGGTGATCAGCTCCATTTCTGTTTATGACTGAGTCCTAAAAACTTCAAATGAAAAAAAACTGCCAGTTCAGGAATAATACTTTAGCTATATATATATATATATATATATATATATATATATGTGTGTATGTGTGTGTGTGTGTATATATATTAGTTTTCAATAAAAATCAATTTTATTTAATAATTGTTTATCTTAAATGAAGAAACAGTAAATTGAGGCCTCATTCTTCTAACGTGAATAACCAAATTATCCAGATTAAAACATTAACGTGAGTCTGGATCTTTTGGTTCTTGAATTCTCTTGAACTGTTGTCATAGCAACAAGCCCAAACCAGTCAGCTGGATCATGACCAAGACGTTTCAGGGTGAAACCCCAAACATGAGTTCATTTTCAGATACGAATGTCTCGCTTTCCTGGATTCATAATGACAGAATGTTTATATAATTATGATTTTGGACAAGAACATGAAGGTTATTGATAAATTATTATTATCAGCTGGTGTAATTATTATTACCTAAACTTATACATGATCAAATATACAACAAACACTTGTACACTCAAAAAGAACCAATCCAAATTTTTATTAAGATACTCTGAACAAAAAGACATAAACTCAACTAAAACATAGCCTGAATTAGCAAAATTAGTGGTAATAATAATAAAATTATTATATTACTATTATACAGCATAATTCATAGTTCAATTTAATGAGAGAATGTGTCAAAAGTATTTTAGCACAGATAGAAGACAAATAAAGAGAATATTTGGATCATTGATGCTCTGAAACTAGTCTGCAGATTATATTACAGTTACACATATTTATATCATAAAACACAATGAACTTCCATTCAGACTGACTGTGATTGGCTATGATCAGCACAGGAACGCTACGCCTGTCTTACATATAACGTTACATCACCGTTAGAAGCAGCTAAAAGCATAGATTCAACCTATATAAAATGCCTTCACTGGAACAGACACTTCCAACAATATTTTTACCTACGTTGGCTGAAAGTTGTGCAATATTTAACGTGTTCCTTTTTCCCCCACAGTGCACACAGTGCGTGATTATCTAAAGGGCGTGCAATCATGAGCGACAGGCAGAGTGGAAAAGCTTGAGTCATTAATGCTCTTAAGTGGCATTATTCAGTCACATCCAGACCTGCCTTTATCTACCACTCTTTTTTTTTTTTTAAACTATTCTCATATTGCTGCTTTCATGGCCGACTAATGTAGACGCCCACGATTCAGTGGTGCAGGCGGGTGGGTTGAAGAGAAAAGAAGAGAGAGAGATATATAGACGGAAAGGGTTCACAAAGAGGAGAAAGGTTATGAAGAGAACAAACAGAATAGAACAAAATGGAACAGATGTGGGTAGATTTAATATTCTTCTCCAGCATGCAGGTTGATATTTGACACTCATTTAATTGTCATAAGTGACCCTGGCCGTGATGAATGCGATAAAAGAAAAATCAGAAATGAAAGAAAAGGGGATGAGAGGTAAAGAAAATGAGATCACAGGAGGAGGCAAATGAAGAAGAGACTGAAAAGAAAAAAGGTTGTTGCATCCAGCAGGACACACACATAAACACACATGCTGCAGGTGCACATTTAAAGCTACTGATGGTAAAGTATCATGCACCCCATTACAGAGACGACACGGGGTTCCAGCTCTGTTCAAAAAGCAGCCGAGTGATTCTTTTAAATCCCTCCTGCCCTCCTATAGCCTCCAGGTGAGAAAATATTAAAGTGAGGAGAAGAAGAAAAAAAAAAAGCAGCAAGAAAAAGAGTTTTCATTTTATCATCAGGGGAAAGATCCTCACTTCTTCCTACAGTGGAGGAGATTATGAGCCATAAGGGGTTAGCTGCACTGAATGTGATTGCTACACAGTCGGAGATGAGTTTGTTGTACAGTGATGGGAATCAATGTGCACTGTTCAATCTGTGCAGATAATAAATATGTTTTACTGCTCTGTCTCACTGATTAATAAGCTATAGGTAGGTGGTGGTTTCATGTCTTTTTCTGCAAAAGGTAGAAATAAAAATGATAAAAAAGTACAATCTTGAGCATCTAAAGTCATTGCAATGAACAAATAACAACTGTATTTCTTCCCATACTTGTGCAATCTTGTTTGTTTTTTTTATATCTTATCACTCTGGTACCTGAGGAGTGTTAATTTCCTTCCTTTATGTGTATAAATGTGTTGGAAATATCAATAAAAACCTTGAAATCCTTGAACTCTGTAGATTCTAATCAGTTCTATTTTTATTGCAGTTATTCTGTAATGATTGTGATTCATTTAGTTTGTCGGCTTTTGGAATCAATTAAATGAGTCACTAAATTAAACTCGATTAAAACTGTAAGACGTGATGCAGGAGAGTAAATAATCTCTTTGTCATTTGTAATTGGATCATTACAGGACAACCTGTGTGTTAATACATTTATCTGACAGTTGTTTGTAACATCGGGGTTTTTTATGCTATAGAAAACAGTGTCTCATGGGGATATTTTGAATTTTACATAATTTTTTCATTATGACAGTCACGTATGATGTCCTGCCTTCTGATCCTGTGGATCGCAGCGTCCTGATTGGCTCCTCTGATCAGCTCCCTGCAGCCCATCAGATAATCAGCTTTACACCAGGCAGATACACCTGGAGACACAGTCCGCTGCTGAGGTTCCCAGTAACTCAACTGGAAACCAGACATGGCTCCACAGAAATGGTACATATGTTAGAGGCAATTTAAAAACAGTGATGCTTATAATTCCTCAATAAACAGAGATTGTTATCATCACATATATACATGTTTCTACTCACGTATATATGCTATATATATATATATGTATATATATACATACATATATGCGTCTTTGAATGTGTCTTTTAACTCATTGTGAGGCCATGTTTCACTGATTTTAACAAATATTTACCAGCATTATAAAAACACTAACAACTTAAGGCAGACATGATGGAAAACAACATTTATATATTATAATATAAAGTTTTAATAGAAAATGTGTCAGAAAAAAGTTGCCAACAAACAGTGGTGAACTTAAAGAGATAGTTCAGGTTTTTTAAAGTGGGTTTGTATCCATAGTCAGTGTTTAACCTGCAGTAGATTTGGGTCAACAAGCTCCCAGTTTGGAGAAGCAGCACTGTACTGGTGTGGACAGGGGCAGCAGCAAAATGTGTTTTAGCCACTTAAACAAAGGCCCACCGAAAAAAATCAATATCTAGTCTAACGGTACGATATATTTAGAAAATCTTCACCACTTTACTACATGAACTACGTTTACTCAGCCGTAGAGCTTCAGTATTTGATGGATAAAATACGTTCAGCTGCTCTCGTCCACAGCAGCACATCACTCAGCTTCCTGTCTGCTTCATAAACCCTCATACAACCCCACTTCAGAAAATCTGAACTATCCCTTTAGTTCAGTATTCGCTCTACCTTTTAGATCTGTTTTGGTCTCCTTTGCATCTGGTTTTAAAGCAGCTGAAAGCTCCACTATATTAACCAGTTAACTGTCTGCTGCTCCAGTGGGTTTATCAGCTCAGTTTAACAGCTTCCTGTTGCAGCTGATGAGAATGAACCAGAACAGTAAAGTTATGAACTGTAAAACTAAAACAAATTAAACTGAGAGGATCTGTAGAATCAGAGCCGTGTGGTCCTGCAATTCCAATTGTGAAATATATATTTTAATGTAAAATTGTTTTTGTTATTGTTGTTTGTTATTGTTGTGTGTGTGTGTGTGTGTGTGTGTATAAATTTCAGTTGTTACTCTAACATGAATCACACATAACTACAGAAACATGTGATGACTAATAAAAAAGTGCTGCCTACAATCTTTTATCTGCCCGACGGCAATATGTGTGTAATATGTTCAGCTTTTCCTGGTGGCTCCTGATTGGTTGATACTGTATACTGAATATGACTGGATTGGGGGAGGAGAATTTTACGAAGAAATGTTGTCAGATTGAGCCATTTTTTTTATTAATGATTGACTGATTGATTTATTGAACAGGACGTTGTGCAGTATTAAGCATAAATGATGCACTGCACCAGAGTTAGCTTGAAGCTTATTTTCATCTGTAGTCCATTACAATCAAAACATACAACAGCACAACAACAAACAGTACAAAGCAAAAAAAAACACAAAGAACACACGATACAACAGCACATCACATACAACCACAATGTCAATTAAAAGTTAATAATGTAAACTAGACGTTCCACTGAGTTGTAGCTTTCACACAGAAAGCTGACTGTCCAGATGCAGTGTGATGAAATGGTTCGATCTTGTATAGAGGATATTCTGGAGGATCTAATAGAACTTACTGAGCGAGTGAACACAAAGTCACATAGTGGAGGAGGACAAACCATTTAAAATGTTATAAACTAGGCACAAATTTGAGAATAATATAAAATTCTCAAAGCTCAGTAAATTGTATTTCTCCAGAACCCTACAGTGATGGAAATGCATTGGCTTTTTGTCCAGATATTTGTAAAAGGACTCAAGAGGTTTTATGGCTGTTTCTCCAGCCTGCCCCCAACATGTGATGCAATAAGACATCTGGGAAAGAATCATAGCTGCATAAATATCTTGGCTGCGTCCAAAGAGACAGTTTCTATTAGTTAACATTAACCCCCTGAAGGCAGCGAAACACGGATCTCTGAGGTGATAAATGTAAAGCAGTTGCTAAGTAGCCACCAAAAGATAAAAGCTGCTAACCACCAGCAGCTAGCTTCCTGCTACGCTGTACGGTGCATCACACACGGTCCTTTCACCCATTTGTAGTGTAAAAAAAGATTCATGCAGCTTTATTTTCAATTGTCTAGTGTAGCGTCGTGTTAGTCTTTACATTAATATGTAAGTGTGATACTGATGCACATGTCCATTAGTGATCGTGTTTCTTTCATCAGTGTTTTAACGTGCAAATAAATACACAAACAGACAGCAAGGCAGAGCTGCTGTAGTTTTAACACCTTTGCCTCAAAACTGCTGACACTAAACTTCACACATACACATGCTGGTGAAAACCTTTTAGAGACAGAGCGGCTGGGAACGTGGCAGACATTTATACACAGTCTAAGACGAGGAGTGACACCACACAGTAAACAGAGAGAGAGAGAGATGGTGAGCGAGTCACAGAGCTGAAAATTTAGTCTAAATGCAACTAGCGTATTAGCCGACCCATTAACAAAGCAGGTCATAGTGGCTCCCCTTTCATTAATTAGAGCCTCAGTCCTCATGCGACTAATTAAAATGCTCAAACCCACAGAAACAGAAATGAAAACATGTGTGTGTGTGTGTGTACATATCTCCAGAGAGGTGTAATACACCCCCCGCTGGTGGTTATCGCAGAGTTTCTAGCAGCCTACAGCCGTTCTCCGTTATCTGTCGTCGTTGTCATGGTGTCACCTTCGTGGATGCTGAGTAGCCACAGTGGCTATCTCCATGGTGACTGACATGCATCAATTCCCCGGCGAGGAGGCTCCTCTCGATGATGTCATTGTGTGGTAATTGGATTGTAATTGGTGTTTAATGGTCTGTGCGTTGATGCCGCTGGAGCCCGTCTCCGTGGAGACTCTGTCCTCAAACACAGACGTATTAACGTCCTGCAGGACCGTCGTGGACTTCTGCCATCGATTTATGATTCCTTCCAGTCTCCGTGATTGCATTGATTTTCCTCTACAGTCTCTTGAGGCGTTTCTTAATTGAATATCACATGACTTTATGATGTAGTCTCTTGAGCCGACACAATAATTATATCTCTGGGCTCTTTCAGTCCAGCCGATTCAGCGCTTTTCAATCCAGTGTCTTGATTCTTATCTCGACATAATGTCGTTAACATTTATCAACTCAACCTGACTTGTAATCTCGTGCTCTTACAACTTATTCCAGATAAGCTATCACACACCAGTTGTGAGTGAGTGAGTGTGTGTGTGTGTGTATGGTTTCCCCAGCTTCTCCCTGGCTTTCTGTTTATAGGCCAGTAGACACATGTGGTGGCTCCCCAAAGGCATCGAAATCCATTAAGAATTCATCAGTGGCAAGATGGTGCTTTCTTAATCAATTCTGTGTGATCTTGCAGAAGCATTCAGCCTCATTGACAGAGAGAGCGAGAGACATGAAAGTGTGAGAAATGGGTGTGTGTGTGGAGTGCAACTGGTAAGGGTTTTGTAGGCCATTTTGTGCTGAATTTGTTTTTGCCGTTTTCATGCCAAAAAAACTCGCAGAAATGAGTTTTTCAGGATTTTTACAATCTACGGCCGAATGTAAGTGGACATTCAGGTCATGATACATCCAGAAAGGCTTGTTTTGGGTGATCTTAAAGCTAAAGCATACAGTGTACACAGTCTAATCAATGGAGTGCTTCCAACTTTGTTGTAACAGTTCTGGGAAGGCCTTTCCTTTTTAAACATGACCCCTGTACACAAAACTTACTGACCATTTTAAAACTCTGGTGGAAAGTCTTCCCAGATGAGTGAGGGCTGTTATAGCAGCAGCTCATAGTTTTCAATCAATCAATCAATCCATCAATTTTATTTGAAGTGCAGAATCACCATGCAGAATGGTCCCAATACACTTTACAGGTAAAAAGAATACACAGGACAAAACATACAGCAATCAATTTACAATAATAAAAAGGAAAAGTGAAACAACCACATTAAAAACATCAGTGTTAGATGGATGTTAAAAGATGATGGACCCGGCTAAGTTTTAGAGGGGGCTGTAATGAAATGAATAAAAGTAGGTTTTCAGTCTTGATTCGTGCTTCTTTACCATGTAATGGAAGGCTGTTGCAGAGATAAAGGGCACGGCAGGCAAATGCCCTGAAGCCAACTGATTTGGTGTAATTAGCTCAGATAGGTAAGGTGGTGCAAGTCCATGCAAGGCCTTATAAGTCAAAAGAAGAACCTTAAAATCAGCTGTAGCTTGCACTGGGAGCCTGTGAAGAGAGGCCAGAATGGGTGTTATAAGGTCAAATTTTCTGGATTTTGTCAAGAGTGAGATACTAAACAATCACACAGTTGTTAGTTGGGCAGCCCTTTCACAGGTCAAAACAGTCCTCCAACATAATCTGGAATGTTTTAGTGAAATTAATACTTGAAAGGTCCAATAAATGACACTGAGCCTCACTGGATGTCAGCAAACAACTATTTGCTATGTAAAGACATAGTAGAGTAATGGCGACATGAGCAGAGAATAAAGTCGCACCAAATGACTTTATCAACAATGAAATTTAAACAGTTTTATACCAAACACCTTGTCTGAAATAAAGTCCAACTCATTCAGATCAATCATGTCCAATGTTCTAAAAATGTACACATGTACACATTATTATTATTATTATTATTATTATTGTTATTATTATTATTATTATATGGGCTCCTTTGATAAGAAGGATCCAGACTGCAGTGACAGTGTTTCTACCTGCTGATGATGATCTTTACACAATGTGGGTGTTTAATTTAATGCACAAATGCTTTACTTTGTTTTATTTCCATGACACATTTACACCAATAAACTTTAATAACCATTGAAGAGAAGTCTGCGCTGAGCCCGAGGCAAACTTCCTCTCAAAGGGGCTTTAAAGTTAAGTTTAATACTTTTAACAGTAATTGTGCAGATGTAGATTGTATTTTAATACTAGATATAAACAAAACTAAACAACAATCAATATATGCATATTTGTGAGGAAATGAATCAAAATGTCAAAAGTGTTTACAGTTCTCTGAGTGGATCTCGCAGCACAGAACATATTTTAAAGTTTATCTTAAATCATCTACAAGAATAAAAGTTTGTTTGTTGACCAGATTTTGTGTATTTCAGCCTGGAAAGCATCGTGACCGCTGAACAACAATAATAAAGTATCGTCTTCTCTCTCCATCACTTTCTCTTCAACTCTCCACCTCTTCATCTTCCTGCAGATTACAGTTCATGTCTCTTGTTGTCGGGCTTTTACCGCTGCTAAATGAGGTTGCCTGAGAAACACTTTAGAGCCCTCGGGAGGCACGGAGAGCCTTCCTAACTTTTATCTTCAATAACACACAAACAACACGCTCAAATGAAGAGAACAAAGCCTCGCTGGTGTTCATGCATGAAAGTGATTGGAGAAGAGAGACGAGAGAAGACACAAAAGAGGAGAACAGAGTGTTTATTTTAGTAATGAGCTCTTGTCTTCACGGTTTCCGCTTCCAGCTGGGCGTTTTTTTGTTCTTCTGGCTGCATTTCATGTACACAGTGGATTTAACCGTAGAAAAACTCTACCTTGTTTTGACTGGAGTTGCCAAATACCTTCTTAGAGAGAGCTGTGTATATGTTAGCTTGGCTTGGGGGAGATATACAGCGTGTAAATTGATTACACTTGGCCCCGTGGCAGCATAAGCAGCATCTTGCGTTTACTCCCGTTTCCCTCCACTTGTAAAATAATCTGACTTTAACTGTATCTGCGAGGAGAAGACTTTAAGATCTTCTCATGACTGCCGAACATGTGAAGACACAAACTGTCAAACTGTCTCGTTCAAAAAACATCAATTCTGTCAAAATCTGACAACTTGACAAACTTAAGTCACAGTTTTAGTAGTAAAGGAATCACTGAGCATCACACATTAGAAAACATCACAGTGTGTTTCTTTCATATCTTCCTACTGTCAGGAAACAAATACTGTACAACTGAACACTGGAAGGAACTTGTCAATATGCTACATATTTAGACAAGTTTTCCCATTATTGGCAAATAATAGTCAGATTTAAAGTCTCCCTCCAGTCAAAAATGAATTTTTCTTCTTTCTTCTTCACTTGGATGTTTAAGCTTCATTGTGCAGAATGATATATGTGCTGATTTTGAAGCTAAAGGGCTGTTAACAGAGTATTTTCTATAAGTCTTAAAACATGTCTGGAGTGGATCTTTAATACAATAATAAGAAGAAGAGTCTACAGCCAGGCGAGCGTCTCTGACAGGTGCTTTAAGTTAAATGCTGTCGTCCACATGCTCACGATGAAAATGCTAACATGCTAATATCGAGCAGGTGTACATGTTAGCATGCAAACATCTAAGTCTAGGTCAGGGGTCAGCAACCTTTAGCGTACAAAGAGCCATTTGAGCCCATTTCCCACCAAATAAAACCACCTGGAGCCGCAAAATCTGATTGATCCCTAAAATGACAATTACACCGCTTATAGCTACATTACACTTATGAGTGAATATCTAATTAAGGGTACATATTTCACATATTTCACATAAACAAAAACGTACAAATGTATTGTGTTTTCTCAATAAAACAATCAGTGGTTTAAGTTAAAATATTCATTCATTCAGCTTGATATTTTAAGGGAAAACATATTTCTGCTAGTTAGTTTGTCAGCTATGTTTTGGACAATCTGTTCGCCATTACAGACTGACTAAATGCTTTACTTTAGGTAAAACATTATTAGGAGTTCTTGTGTCTATTCTGCCATATGTACAATGATTTTTTTTTTTACTTTTTTTTTTAAGAATTGAATATTTTGCAGATATAATAGTGATATGCTCAGCACTGTCATTAAGGTCAGGAGTATTTTTAATCATAAATCCATCTTACAGGTCATTAAGATAGTTTTAAGATATGTTATGCAGAACTGTGTGGATGAGCGATGTCCCTCAAAGGATAACAGGTGAATCATTCTCGTCAACAGTAAAAGCAAATAAATCTATCCATGAAGCATTAAAAGTTCTATTTTCATCAGAAAACTTTCTTTTTTTTTGGAACGATTTTTCCATCGTTAGCTTACCGCGGGTAGACCGCTCAAAAAATGCACTTGCCTGTTGCCTGGCAACGGCCCGGCAGGTGACGATCGCCAAAATATTAAAACATGTTTTATTTTTATATTACAAGATCACCTAACTCTCCAAAATGACAACTATTACATTAAAATAAACTAACTGACTAAATTAAAATGAAATAGCCATTATTTATTGATATTTTGTTTCAAAGAGGGCAGAGGATTGAAAGAGCCGACTCCTGGTCTGGTGGGAATGTCATTAGTTTTGCATGTATTTGATATTAAACCGAACTGTTGGACAGATAAAAGTTTTGACCTGATGATGGCACCAGATGAAAAGTCACCAACAGTATTATAATTCATCCTGAGAAACATGAACGTCTGTTGTTGAGACATTTCAAAACCACAAACGCTAAAACTGTATTTATGTTGGTCATTAAAACGGTCATTTTTCATTCTAATCAAACACAACTGAAAGTTTTTACACTGTCTGAAGTCACGTGTGACTGAGCCTGACCAGATACCGTAGTTCATATTGTAGAGGTCAGAGGTCAGAGAGGAAAACCTGCTGCAGAAGGGAATATTGTGGGAGTATTCACAGGCTTCAACTCGCCAGCACCTTGTCACATTGTTTTATCTCTTTACTTTGTCTCCAAACTATCTTGTTTTGTTTCACAGATGAGCAGAAGCCGGAGAGACCGTCTCGCGACATGAGCGCACCAGATGCTCCATACATAAATATGACAAGAAAGAGACACTTCCTCTGTATTTCCATATTTCCTGTGGTGAAATATATGGATACTTTCTGTTTTAGAGTGAATACAGTCAGAGAGTAAACTGGCTGTTGGCTCCGTAAGTCAACACATTGGATTTGATGTAATAATGAATATGAGGTTAAAGTGCTGACCACGTTCAGATGTCTGAGGGTGTTAACATCTTTACGGGATTTTGTTTATTTTTTTTTAAATCTCCCAGTTTTTGTGCAGCAGTGACAATGATCCAACAACAGTGAAACGTTCCTCAATCCAACCGATCATGTGTTTCGCTGCAGAAGACTAGCTTTAAAAAAACATTTGAACAAGCAGGAAATGAGAGCGGCTGCAGTGCATCACAGGCCTGGCAGAGCGTCACCGAGGAAGAAACCCAAGTGTCTGTTAATTTCCGTCAGTCACAGACTTCAGACTGTATGTGTCTGAAAAGGATTTGCAATCAGATATTAAAGACTTATCCACCTAACATTGTGTTCATCTGACGCCACCTTTTAATTCAAACTGGCAGTCAGCAATAAACAAAAAATGATGACAAAAAATTAATTGGCAACCATTATGACAATCAATTCATCATTTTGAGGCATTTTTAAGAAAAAAAAATGCTAAAATTCTCCGGTTCAAGCTTATTTAATGGGAATATTTTTCTGTTTTTCTTAGTCCTCTATGACAGTAAACTGAATATATGTGTGTATTGTGGACTGTTGGTCGGGATAAAAGACATTTTCAGATGTATCTTGGATTTTGGGAACATTTTATAGATCAAATGACTAATCCATAATGACAATAATTGCATTAATTGCAGCCCTGTTTTATATATTGGATGCATTACTTCTTTGGATGCCGCCAGTGGTTGTGGAGAACATTTACAGTAGCTGTAACCAACTGCAGCCAACCAGATTCAATTCAAAACAACTTTATTTGTCTCTGTGAGCAGAATCATGACACCCAGATACACATAAGATAGTTAGGAGAGAAAGACTATTAATCACAAAGCTAAAAACATTCAGGCTATAAGCTTATAAATTATAATTCTGAATTGTTCGACACATCTTAATGTAAACCCGACTGCAAAGTGTGAATAATTGTTTAGTTTCATTGTGGAAAACTAAAGGCAGCACTGGATTAAGAAGATCTATCTGTCACACATCAGTGGAAGCATTAAGCTACAGTAACTGACGTTAAACAGCAGAAAGCTCAACATTTACATAAACACATACAATAACAGCTTTAGGTAAAGTTTTATTCAGGGAGGAAAAGACCAGAAAAACAGAATAAGTGACTGAGTTTAAGGCGCATGTGGTTCAGTTTATTTTCTTCCCTGTTTTCAAAAACTTATTTACAGATAAAGGAAGCAGCATATTGAAATACACCTGGAGCTGTGCACTAAGAATAAAACATTCTGAATAAACAGTATCTAAAAGGTACACAAGGAAGATTAAATTTAGCAAGAAGTAAAAAGAAAACAGGGAGAAAATGTATCTTCCAACACTTTCCCACAGTAGAAGCTTGTGTGTGTATCCCTCTGTGGACTGTAGAGTCAAACACAAGGACATGAATGATTCAACATCTGGCTCTCCCACATCTCTCTACATGTATCCTCTGTACCAAAGGGAACAACGAGAGACAAGAAAGAACTGCTATTCTGTCCCTTCCTCATCATGTTTGCTCAGGTTTCAAGCTGTGTAACTTTTGCATGTTCAAGAGCCCGAATGGTCCTAACATGTATTTGTCCAAGGATGTATGTACTAGAGATGAGCAGAGAGCCCAGTATTTGTATTTGTATCTGTATTTGTTGAGGCATTTGTATTTGAATAAAAGTGTTACAATAAGTTTTTATGAATAAACTACCTTATGAAGGAGGTCCCCACACCTGGTCTGGAACTGGAGTCTCCCAGATCATAGACGACTGCGCTGACTACTGAGATAAAACTACTAAGACAGACATCTACCTATTTATACACCCATAACACAGAGACACCACAGCATGTAACATGTAGAAGAACTTCAAAGGTGATTCTTGCTTTGCATTTTTCATTTATTGCCTATTTTTTACAACCTAACTTTGTGGAAAGGAGAAGGAGAACAACAGGTTATGGAGAGTCCGTTGGGAGCACTTTGCTTGTGTCAGTAGTTCAGCTTTATCTCTGGGGAACATCCCCGACTCCAGGACTGATGTCCAAATTAGGAAATGTGCGTCATGTAGCAGGTGGATGTGACTCCCCTCGTTGAGACCTGCTGATAGACGTCACAGCGGAGCAGAGGAGAGACACTGAGATAGTGATGTAACTGCATGCTGGTATTTGACGTTTTTTCTTCTTCTTGAAAACAAATAATTTTTAAAATATTTGTATGAAACAAATATTCGTAGAAAACACACTATTTGTGCCAAATAACGTATTTGTATTTGGGCACATCCCTAGTATTGTTGAAATGTTAATATGCTACGTGTTACGTAGATATTCAACGTTTCTGTGGTTTGCAGAAACGTACAATACCAACGTTATATTCTGGCGACCAGGCTGATATGATTTGTGATATATCAGAGGGAATAATCATTTTTACATCATTATTCTCATTTTCATTGAAAAACATATTAAAATGATTATGGTGTGATTTTTGTGGGACCAAACAAAGATGTTTTTTTTTAAGTCTGT
Source organism: Thunnus albacares (assembly GCF_914725855.1). Classification (NCBI taxonomy): domain Eukaryota; kingdom Metazoa; phylum Chordata; class Actinopteri; order Scombriformes; family Scombridae; genus Thunnus; species Thunnus albacares. The sequence continues at coordinate 28,699,716 of NC_058121.1, read as the reverse complement.
AGAAGATGATGTGTAGACCAGGACGTCTCTGCAGCACAATATTTCATTTAAAATGGTATTTTAACACACATTTTGATAAAGATTTTGATTATTGTTCGGCCTTTCAGAACCCTGAAGGGTCTGGATATCAGCAGCAGGCTGGATACTCCGAGACAATAACATACATTCAGTTTTGCCAGAATTTAAAACTGGCTTATGTTTGATGAGATCTGAAACGTATAATATATCGTACCGTGTTTACCTCCAGAACCAGGATGCTGGAGCTGATAGGATTTAAAACAGCTTACCACCTTATAAACTACCGGCAACAGATCACTTTATATCAGAGGTGAAGATCAGAATATTTTATCCTCTGTTTTTTCCATTTTCAGGATACATCAGTGCTGTGAATGGAAGAAGGATTAACAGCTGCATAAATAAGAGCGAGCAGCATCGAAGCTTTACAGTGTTTCTCAGGTTATAGAAATCAGCTCCTCATTAACTCTGAGATGTTCACATCATGTCCTTCATATATAAAGACACTTTCTCTCCTTTGCATTGAATTCTCAGCATTTTTCTTCACAGTTGGAGTGTTTTCATATCACGATGGCAGTGGTTGTTCTTTTTTTTTTTTCTTTGTTCTTCAAGCTTCACAGCCAACAGATTGATCAGCACTTCAATGCTTCTACTTAACACAAGCATTGAAGTGGTGTTAGCAGCTGTCTGAAAGGCTTCTGTGGTCCTGAGCTGAACTTACTGCCAGAATTAAAGTCAGAAATGCAAGAGTGGACGGTGACAAAACATCAAATACAAGGAATTTAACTTTAAGTTAACTTTAAGACTTAAGTTAAGTCTAATGTTGGTTAAGATGAACTGAAACTGGCGATTAGCAGGTAATAAGATCCTGATTTCTATGTTACAACTACGCTAAATTTTCTAGAAAAGTTCCCCACTGTCAAGGAGCAGGTGGACCCAAACGCAGAGATGGTAGGCAGGGAACCTCTGATGCAGATATTTTTAATGAAAATGCAAAAAGTCACAGGAACAAACCAGAACGCAGGAGACACAGGAACATCGAACAAAAGGAGACAACTCGACAAAGACCGAACTGAAAACTGGACTATAAATAAACGAGACACAGGTGAGACACATGAAATAATCAAACACAGGAAGTAAAGTGACCAGACACAAGGAGGAAATATTTAAAATAAAACAGGAACTAAAGTAAACAAACAGGTGACACAAAAAACACAGGAGGAACACACAAGGGAAACAGGGAAAACCAAAACCAGGAAACAAATGCAACACAAATAAAAGAGTCCAACTGAAAACAGAAAACGTCTGAAGGCATCAGAAGGAGAACAACAAAAACCAAGGAAGTCAAAAGAACAAAAACACAAAGAGTCCAAAAAACAGAAAAAGTCCCAAAACAATGACTACTGTATCTACCCTCAACACCTGCGAAAACTCAAACTGTTCTGTGAGGGGTCAGTGGATATCAGTAAGATATTTTAGATTTGTTAGCGAGGGCATTCCCTACTGTTAAATCAGAGACCCCCCGGTTTATTTTCTTTTGTAATTTAGTTGAGTTTAACAGGTTAATTTGCAGAATTTAATTAATATAATGGATTAAATTTAAACTGCATAAAAGTTCATGTCTGCAGGCGATGTAGATAATCCTAAACGCCTTCCTCACACAGCGTTTGTGAGTTTGTATTTCATTCAGTATTGTTTGTGGATGCGCCGTCTGGTTCCCGCCACCAGGTTATGCTGTTGAGTCGAAAAAAACGAGTTGTAAAGGAGAAAACTGTTGTTGTCGTTGTTGTCATGGTAGCCAAGAGAAGAAGACAATAGTTTTTTAGCAGCAGAGACTGTAAGAGTGAACATATACTGCTTTGTTTTTCGTTGTTTGAGACTTTGCTAGTTGCACGACAGTCCTGCATCTGCCGGAGTCCTTGGCTGCAACAGTTTGGTCAAATTTATCCCAATTTTCATGTTTGGAAGTCTTTTGACCTGAAAATCACCAACATTAGTATTTACTGTTATTATTTGTAACACATCAAACTACACTACATTCATAACTTCATGTTCCTGTTTGGGTTCACACGAGGCCACCAGAGTTGAGAAACAGAAAATGTTTGACTTTGTTTGACAGTGTTTACCAGGACACACAGCAGAGCGTTAATTAGGAAGCTTAATGATTCAAAAGAAAACTAAGACCATTTAAGACTTCAGTCGGCGGGTTCAGTCTCATTGAAGTCGAGGTAAAAGATAAAAGATTTATCGGGCAGAAACCTTTTATGTTAAATAATTCAAAAGCTGACAGCACTATTAGGGATAACAGTTTGATGTACGGCTAAATAAAGGTGGAGTTTCACTCACTAGCAAGAGTGCAATTTCCTGCTACAAATCACACAGAGGCACATAACAGACACGTCTGACTGGTGATTGAAGGCTCTGAAGATGTTACTCTGGGATGAAAAAGCCCTGCATCTTCTGAGGAGGACAATGGGCAATTTTGTTTTTTGATAGCTACAACTGAGCTGAGGCAGCAGAAGACGGTGACTAAACATTCAGTCTTAAAAGGGAACAAATCAGGCTTGTGTGTGTGTCGTCCTTTCTGTAGCCTCTGTTGCTGAGGTTGTCTCCATTTCAAGTGAAGAAGAAGAAAATGAATTAAAATCCTGAATCCTATTTGTTGACGAAGCCTCCCGAGCTGACCAATCAGAACAGAGTGGGCTCATCAGGAGGCGGGGCCTTAAAGAGACAGGAGCTAAAACAGCCTGTTTCAGACAGAGGCTGAACTGAGGGGCTGCATAAAGGACCAGTAGAAGATAAATAAGGAGTTTTTAACTGGAAATCATGTAAAGATATTCCAGTAAAGCCCCAGAATATAAATATAGAGCTGGAAATGTGCTGATACGTCCCCCTGTAAAGGTTTTGCATGTTCAGTTTATTTTATTTTTGTAGTTTTTACAGTTTGCAGTTAAAAATGTGCAGCATTATCTAAGTCTCAGGTCCCTGTCAATGAATAAATAAAATGTTAAAGGTTAGCGCATTACTTATAAAGACACGACGGCCGGAGCGGCTCGCTTTGAGCTTCAAAACCGCTCTTCAGAAACCAACGGGTGACGTCACGGTAACTACGTCCATATTTATACACAGTCTATGGTCTGGCTCTGTGTCCCTCCACCAGTCCACCAGACGCTCTCAGACTTTGTCCCAGTTTGTTGAACTGGGCTGAGTGGCAGTCAGCCCTTCAAGTTAATATTTAGTGAGTGAGGAGTTTGACACCTAGTGGGACGTCAAAGATGAAGCAGTTTATACATCAGGCTGCTCATCCCACACGTCTTCTGTGTTTACATTCAGTGCATTTAGCAGACGTTCTTATCCACACGCTGACAGCTGTTTATTTAATAGCTCGACTCTCTTTAATTCATCCTCAACACATTATGAAAAAAGCCAGTTTGTCAACATTTGTTTCTGTAGATTTGAATAATTTGCATTTACAGCCTCTGTGTGAGAAGAACTGCATCATTATGAAACTGTAAATAATTATAATGTACCTATGTATCTGAGTTTATTCATGTATATTCTTAAATGGGCTTATTGAATAACAAGATTGTGTTTTTGATTTCCGGCCCTGCATCAGTCACCTGACCTGCTCCCCCGTGTCTCCACCAGCCAATCAGCTCTCAGCCTGCTCTTGCGTCTCACCACTTGTTCCTTGTTGTTTCATTAGTTCGGTTTGTATTTAAGTCCTGGTTTACGGTTCGTTCAGTCTGCTCTGTTTGTTTTGTGTTTGTCCTGCTTCGCTCCACTTAACACGACGCTGAAGTCACATAATTGTTGTTAGATGTATTGAAGGTAGTAAATAAATGGATGTAAATAAATAGTTTTCCTTTTTCTTCAGTTAAAGAACCCCAGATGTGGTTTTTGTCCTGTATGAGCTTCTGAAACCACATCTGCACCCTTGTGTAACGATAACAGTAGTTAAATAAACTGTATTTTTTTACTGCACCGAGTAGCCGAGCTTCTTCTTTCCTTTAAAAAAACAAAAGGCAGCTTGTATGAAGTTATTATTAACATAAAAGACTAAGGAGTTCTCTTCCTTTACACACTTGGTCTCCAGAGACGCTTTTAAAAAACAATTGAAGACTCATATATTTAAATTAGCTTTTGTGTCACCTTGAGTTGGATGTGATGTGAAGTGTTTGTTTGTTTGTTTGTTTGTTTGTTCTTGAGGTCTCCTGCTGCCTGTGTTTTGTCTTTATGTTAACGTTAACTTGTGGCAAAATGTTTTTATTGTATGATTTTATGGTCTTAATTTTAACTTTGCGATACTAAATCAACTTCTTATTACTTATTTATTAAAAACCCTTTAAAAGCACTTTAACAACCATTTCAAATACAAAGTGCATTTGGATAAAAAATATAGTGAGTTGAATAAACTCACTAAAAAAAAAATGGGAACCAATGAAAAGAACAAAACCTTCTCTTCTCTCCCTCGGCAGCTTCAGATAAATCTAATTTAGTTGTTTCTCAAGGTTACGTCGAGCGCTTATATCTCTGGTCCAGAGCCATTACTCAGGATCCTTCCTGAGGAGCTTTTTTTTTTTTTTCCTCGTCACAGTGGAGCAGTGAGAGTGGCCAAGAATCACGACCAATATTAGTAATGCATTCTCCTGCGAATTTACTGCTAACTGTGTGTGTGTGTGTGTGTAACAATGACAGTGAGCAAGCTAATGTATTTTAATTTATTCAGGCCCTCAAACAGCTTTGTCAGTCACAACTAAAATGCCAATAAACACATTCTTTAAATACACAACTCATGAATAAGTGAGTCACAGAAGAAGAAAAGCAAAAGGAAGATAGAAAGTGGGTAGATAGAAGAAGTTTAAACATATGAACGGCTGAATTCTTGAGTTAACAGACACATAAAATGATTAAGCTTATGTGTGTAAGCTTCTGTGTAGGGGGAAATTAAGTTAAAATTATCCCTCCTCCCTTTTTTTCCATCTTTTCCATCTCTTATAAAGTCCAAAGGCGACTGAATATGTGATCTGGAGGAGGAGAAATGTAGGAAGCGAGTGTCAGAGCCAGCAGTTATAAAGATGACTGATGTATGTAGCAGATGGAGAGTGTTTTACGACCTGTACCGGCACTCCATTTAAGTGTGTGTAAAATTGATGGCCGACCATAATTGACCTCAGTAGCCACTACAGCGCTGAAAGCTGTTCCTCCACTCTGAGGAAAGAGGGGAGTTCTTTTTCTGTTTTTCTCCCGACATGGTGGGGGTTGATTTATGTAACTCTGCGGCAGGTCGGCGTTTCATCACAGGCTTCTGATGGATTTTTCTGTGTAAGATAGAAGAAGAAGAAGAAGAAGAAGAAGAAGAGATGCGGGGGGGAAAAAAAGTAGAGAAGATGAGGGAGGAAGGGAGGAGGATGGAGATGTAAGGAGAGGAGGATGAGGAGACAGGAAGTGGAGGAGGACTATTGGGAGAAATTCTGTAGATTTTACAGTAGCCGAAGGATATTTGTCACCATGCAAACCTCCTCTAGACCATGACTACCTGGGATAATGGATTCTGTCATCTACACCACAACTATTGACAGCCTGCATCATCATATTGGACACGTTTCATGGCCTGCGTGTCATAAAGGCCACCGCTGCTCTGTGAATAATATATAACTACAGTATATAGAATATCACTATATGTTACATGAGCTGCATACAGACACATAATCACCTGCTTGTGTGTCTGTCAGCAGATGCATTTTAAATACTGTATGTAATAAGAAAATAGACAGAAAGGCTTTTTTTACATCATTTTGTAGCAAAAACTCCCCCAACTGTTGATGTCAAGACCCCATTTTCAAGTGCTTCAGTGATTGAGGATGCGGAGAGCAGTAAGCGTAGCAGGAGTAGACGATAAAAAGCTTTGTTGTTAACTCTCTGACCCTCATTCTGCCTTCAAAATTCCCCTTAAGCAGAAGTTAGATAAAAAAAAAAAACCCATCTATTTCACACTGTGACAATGACTTGTTTCCATGCTTCATCGGAGCCGATATGTTCCAGCTGTCTGCTACATCATATTTACTCATTTTCTGTTGTTCAGTTTGACATGTTTGGTTTCTTTTGGAAACATTAGGATCTTGACAAGAATTGAAGATCAGTTTCTGCTGGTTTCCTTGATGCTTTTTTTTTTTTTGTGTGCAACAGTTGTTTTGTAATGACGGACCCCCGAGGGATCCACCTCTAAGATACGAGTAGTTCATGTGTCACTGAAATGATGTCTGTGATTCTCAGTCATCATAAGATGTCTATAATAGACTTGCTGTACAGTTTTGAAGCAGTTGCCAGAAGAAAATGTTGGCATTGAATGTCTCTGTAAACCACAGAAACCTTGTATATCTACGTTTCAACACGTTATACGTATCATTTCTACCTGTTGAATAATGATGTTTTATGGTGTGACGACGCTGTGGTTCAGGTCTGGTGAGGTTTAGGCACAAAGACCACTTGGTTAGGGTTAGGGTAAAATAAAAAGGGCCGATGTCTCACTAAAAAAAAGCCGGTTTTCTCACCAGAAAAACGGCTGCAAATGTCCTGACGTCTCACTAAAAACACCCACTTTTGTCGGTTGAAACAGGAAGCAGACATTGGTTTCGGTTTCAAGGTGGTCTCGAACCGTGTTCAAACAAACTTACTAACCATCCACCTGCCCCTCTTCCTCCTATATAGGAAAGATCAACTCATATAGATCACATGTGAACTACGTCACTTTAGAAATGTTGATATATGTTTTGTTGAAATGTTAATATGCTACATATTTCACATGTTGAAACGTAGATATTCAACCTTTCTGTGGTTTGCAGAAACGTACAATACCAACGTTTTATTCTGGCGACCAGGCTGCTTGAAGACAGTTCAGCTCTTTAAGATTCGTTCACAACTTCAACAATCGTGAGACTTCAGCAACATTCACATGACGGCCATGTGACCTGATGACACATGGATGGAAGTCAGAAAAAGGTTTTCCAGCTTCCTGGTTTGCTTCCACGTTGTTGTTTTTAGGCTTTGTGAAGTTTTGCAAATCTAATACATTAATGGTTTCAAAGTTTAAAATACAGAGTGATAATTCACCTTGTTTGCAGTTTGCAGTGTCTTGTCAACAGTTTTACAGATGTCTCTTTGATTATGGTGGTCAGTTATGAAAAATGCTTTTTCAGCTACAGATTAATTTATTTTTTCTGCCGTACTACAGTCGACTACTGGCTGCAGGGCAGACTGGATGCACGTATCCAGCATTCCTAATAGCCTTCATCTATGCTAATGTGTCCCATGGAGTTTAAATTCCCGGGACTCTGCACAGGTCAGTCAGAACTGGAGAAGCTTTGCGGTTTAGAGGCCAAAATGTCTCCAAGAATCTACCGCAAGTCCAGCTGCCTTTGACTCAGCACTTCTAGATATTATGAAGATTATGTTAATGTGACTGTATCCATATGGATAAAGTGATGACCACTCTGAAATGTGAATTTTAAGTCAGTTTGGATCAACTTTTCTCAGAAACAAGCAAACCAGAGGACCTGATCTCAGGCTTCTCTCTCCTGCAGTTTCTGATGCTTCGACCGGGTGACTCGAGCATCACTGTCAGGGTTTGATTCCCATAATACGAAAACCCTCCAGCAGCCTCAGCAAGGAGTCTGCTTTCTACAACCAGAAACTGATTCTCCGAAACTCTGATTCTAGGAAATGTTTTTTGTTTATTCATCTATGTTTCTCTTTAGATATTATTATTATATGTTTTTATATGTGCTGTCTGGTGTCGTTGAGATTTAAGGAGTATAAAAGCAATTTGTGTTTATGGGACAAATGCATCACATTTAAGGTCTTTGCACACCGAGTCCGTTTAGTTAAAAAATAAATACGACGTCACGTTGTGTCGATCACGTTTACACGTTGACTCCGAAAGTTTCGTCCGTCATGAAAGTTTTCGGAGCAGGTTCGATTTTCTGCATTTTTTTTGCATCCGTCAAAAGCTTTTACAGAGTTGTTTGACCGCTCAGAGCCACCGTACACGCAAACAACACAGCCTGGAAACACTGATACTATCAGCTCCAGCAGAGAAGTTACACACAGACTGATCACAGGACAACTATTGATCATGATCTCGTCTGTATGCTGCAGCATTTTGAGGCTGTCTGAATATCTGCGGATCCAGTCGAAAGGCCGATCACCTGTGATCACCTGTGATCAGGTGTGTGTGTGTGTGTGTGTGTGTGTTTGTGTGCTGCCAGCCGCTGTTCAGGATCAATTGGATCATGGATATTGTTGGTCTTCTTTTTACTGTGTGGTTCTTTCATTTTCTTTCAAGAATTTAGAGGACCACAAAATCATCCTCACTGCTTGACGACTCCATTTTGCCTCGAATACACTAATAAAACGCATCAGACTCAGTGTGCAAAGAACTTTACTCCTCACAAACTGGTGCAGTGACTGTTTGCATGTTCTCGTTCAGTATCTCATCCGTTCTTGCATTTTTCATTACAAACTTCTAATCAGACCACCTGTGTCTCTACCTGTATGTGTTGTTGCTGTAGTTCTGTGCGTATTGTTCGTGTTGTGTAACGGTTTTAACTTTGTCTGTGATCAGTGTGGGACAGAAAACGTCTTTACAAAAGGTCTGCGATGAGCTTCAGGGGCCCGTCCACGCTAAAAAAAGCACACTGTACTGTACAGAACTCTCTGGATGAAGGCGTCCATCAAACACACCACACTGTTATGACTCACACAACAAGGAGCAGTCAGAAGTTGCACATGAAGTTTCACAAACACAACAGAACATATTGTAGCTACAGGCTAATTTATAATGAGGAAACTGGTGGGACGCAGTGTTCAGACTCTGTTTTATTGCTGTTGGTTTATTGAAACTTGGAAAAATATCAGGCAGATATTACCATAAACTCGGATATTAACCTAGTATGTAGTTAGTTTCACCACTGTTATAAATAGCCTCAAACAAACTGTAACCTCTACAGATACATATAATATAGTGAAATGTCAAACTCTGCTTCTTTTAGGCTTCTGGGTCAGTTCTGATTCAAAGCCAAGGTGTTCAGTGAGGGGAGTTTAAACCGAGCTGGCAGAGCAGAAGGGATCTGTGCACACCTTTGTAGTTTTCTGTTGGATGGTTGGAACAGATGGCGGGAAGGTTGCTCATAATCTTGGACGCTGTGTGTGTGTGACACTCTTCTCCTGAGCAGTTGTCTTGCTGTAAATGAGGACAGCAAACACTCATCTCGCTTCTCTGCTGTCCAAACTTTTTTTATCTGCATCTCTGATGTGTTTTGTCGATCATGGTTGCAAACGTCCTGTTTCAGTGTCACTGTTAACCTTCTACACTTTCTGTGCAGTCTATAGGATCCATAACAAAAGTGTACATGCACACAAAAGCCAAAAAAATAATAATCACACTTCTGAAACTGTGTTCGCTCACCTGCAGGCAGTGTTCCCTTTATAGATCACAGTCCACCTGGAAATGTGTGGAGCAGCCTGTCATATCCTGCTCTCTACACGCCCACATTCAACCATAGATGGTCAAAGCCCTCATGAATACTAATGCATAGAAATGAGCCTGCTGATCAGCGGTTCTTTATGGTGAATCACTGCAACATCCGAGAGGAAGAGCAAGAAAAAGACATTTTTCTGACATAGAAATCGATGTGCTCGTGGGTGAGGTGGAGGTTAGGAGGCACATATTGTTTGTTGGCCTCAGCGGCGGTGAGGTCACAAACAAAAGAAAATATACTGAGTGGCAACATGTTGCTTCCACTGTTGATGCAGCGACTTCAACAAACAGGACAGCACCTGAAATGAAAAAAAGAGAGTGGTCAGATCTAAAGGTGGAGGCGTCAGAGCGTGTCTGCTACTGGTGGAGCAAAGACACGCCTGAGCTTTCAATGCTGGAAACCCTGAATGGCCTCTACTGGAGGAAACAATGTGTGTGTGTGTGTGTGTGTGTGTGTGTGTGGTGTCGGAGCAGGAGGAAGACACACGACATGGCAGAGACCACAGACGAACCCATTAAAACACTGTTTTGTCTTTTATTGCTTGGCTCGGCTCTTTAGTTCTTCTTCCAGAGTTGATGGGAGCAGCAGGTGCTGAGGAGGTTCCTCGTTAATGTCATAGCAGACAAACTGAAACAAATAAGAGTCGTGATGTGTGAAATTTCAACGACATTAAAAGATCTTGTTAAAAAAAATGATCCTTTGTGTTGCTGAATTTATTTTACAAACACTGCATCACATCCTCATGAATCTTTGCTCCCAGTCGATCGTCTTCCTGTCAGGGAGGGGGCTGCTGGTCCTCATGCTGGGAGGAAGGGAGGCCAGGAGGGAGAAGAGACCATATTGTGCAAAGCAGCACACGTCCTGATAATTTTGCAGATTTTTTTTGGGTGGTATAAAAATCCGTCACCTGAAGCATCTACACGCCTCCATCTGAATGCGTTTGAGGATCATTGTTGCACGTTTCCTCTTCACTCTGCAGGTTTGCAAACAGGGTGAGGATCCAGAGCCTGGAGGGGAAGATACCGTCACCTGCAAGTTATAACGGAGAGTAATTACACATCAGGCTTAGAATTTCTACAATCTGCTGGTTATTAACTTAGCAAGAAGCCATCCGTCACGTACAGCGCCTGCATGTAGTCTGTTCTCTACACTGCTATGTGTCATGTGTTGAACCGGACCATCATGCCGCTACATCTGTCAGACTGTTTTCATATGGAGCCTTATAACAATATGAGTGCAGTAAATTATGCTGATTTGTATTTGTGAAACTGGACATTGTTGCAAATTGCCTTCTTGATGTTGGCGTGTTCTCCTACAGCGTAATGAAACCTGATGTATCAACTACTCACTTTAATCCAAAACAGCAGGGATGTGATATATCAAACCTAGGATGGAATTAACAGAATTATATTATTCCCAGAAGGTGTTTTAGGCAGAAAGGTAAACATATATATAGTGTTATTACTATATATTATATAGTGTTAATCATATCAAACACATACCTGTCGACTGGTTGTACCTGTATTTGTACTGGGATGGTGCGGTTCCGTGGGGTCCCTCCTAATCCTCACGTAGTCCTCCAGCAGGACCGGAGCATCCGTCATGCAGCATTACGCACGATTGTCACTGCAGTATTTATGTTCACAGCTATCAGACTGATTGCTTCACACCTTCCCGAAATGATCGTATCAATCAGCGGTTTCCACCACCCTCGGGTATCATCTGAAAATGAGAGTTTTGATAGATGAACATAATTTATTTAAGTTTTGTTTTGGTGAACTTGGCCTGCATTATGATTAGGACTGATAATGAGAATATGGAGTGTAATGATTGTGGGAGAGAGCTGTCGCCTGCTTTAGATCCAGGTGGTGAAGACGTGTCCGTCAGGTGACTGGAGCCACCGCGATGCACCTGACAGCACAGTCAGGTTCACTGCAGCAATTTTACACACAAAAACTACATGAAAATTAAAATTATACTTGGTGATATATGCACAGTATTAGAGGATATTAATAAACATCTATCAACACTCTGTTCTGCAATTCTTTAAAGATTTGATGTAATTGTGGATTTCTACAGATGAGTTGATTAACGTGGTGAAAAGGAATCAGTATGTTCACGCTTAGTATCAATGCAAGACAGACATTCCTGAATCCTGCAACCTGCCACATCCCAACGTCATCCCGCTGTCATCCTGACATGTGATACTGATCAGCGTTGATAAAATCGTGAGCAGAATTTAAATTAAGATTTGAGTTGGTTTGTATCTTTTAAAATTGCTAAAAAAGTGCTTATGGATTAATTATGGCTAACTAGCATAAGTACAGATAATGCTGCTGGTCTGAATGTTTATGATAATGCGGATCTATAATGAACATTTAATATTGAGTGAAATTAAATGGGTGAGAGGATCTTTACACAATCTGGTTTCAATTCACCACCTCACCATCTGCATCGCCACTGTCCTCCGTCTCCAAAATGTTTGAACTCGTGGATCAGAGTTATCGTACAGGTGTTCACGTTCTCCCGTCAGGTTTGTGTTTACAGATCACGACTTCATCGTGGGAAGTGCTGAACGCGTCTTTCCAGCCCTGTTTTGTGAGCACACAACGGTTATAAATGAGGCTGCAGCTCCTTACAGTAGTTTTCTCAACTCGACATCGTTTCAGTGTAAAAATAACCAGTTCATATACAACCGTCTTACTTTATTATTCTTAACTGTGGATACTATCTGCAAAATAAGCATTTTTCAGTCAGATTGAGACACAAGCATTAATATAGCAGAGGACTGCTGACAGCACACATCTGCCCAGAGCGCCTCGTGTTGAATAAACATGTCTGAATTGATATTCCAGTTTAAATATGTACTGAAAATTACATACATATTAGTGCATACATTTGTATGATGGATATTAACATACTAAACACTACAGACTAAAATATGCGCACTATTCTGAGAGTTTGCGTCCCATTTCTCACTGAGGGAAAAACAAGCAAAAATATGTGCATTAGAAGGCATCGATAAAACATTAGGCCCGACACAACTTTTATTAAATATTTTTAAAAAATCAAGTTTGTCTGAAATTGATATTTCACTATTTAGGGGTTTTTTTTTTTTTCAGTAGAAGACAAAATGACTTCATGGCAGGTTTTTGCCTGAACATTTGAATTGTTCATACAATACAGGGATTTGTTTTTGTGTTGCACATTTATACCGTTCATAGAAATAAGAACATCTATTTATTGCACAGTGCTTGCTGACCAGCATCAGTGTTTAAAGCTCATAAAGCCAAACTGACAAGTGAGAAGACATTCAAAGTCACTCATAGCTGCTTCTGTACCTGCTTTGTTTTGCGGATACATGACAATTAAATTCCAGGCTTGTGATGATGATATACGAGGAGCGACCAAAACCTTCCCAGAAGTCATTGATAGGTCGGGAACAGAGTGTAGTTATCGTATCTGCCACTAGGCAGCGTGTAACTACAGCTCGGTGAAACTAAAATTGGGAGTGAAAAGGAAAAGATTCACCAAGAAATCCAGAAAGAAACACAAGAAGCTCTAAACAGGGTGACAAAAGATGACGACAGGAAGTGTTTCCAGGAATGGGAGAAGAGTTGGGACAATACATGTATCACATCTCAAAGAGAGAACTCTGAAGGGGATAAGAAAGGTTCTACCAAAAGATTTATAATGACGGATTTTTTTTTTATAATTCCAGGAAAGTACACTAAGGTTTTGTTCCACCAAACAGGACGTCTTTAACAAATAAACCCAGACAAATGCAAGATAACACAATGTTAGCATGTTGTTGCTGTCTAACCAGATGGTTTGTTACACAGAAACATCTGAGAAGTCGTCCTTAGAAACTGACACTTTCAAGAAATACTTGGCAAGTGATTGGATGAACCATCTGTCTTTCACCGCCATCATCTCTCACACCTAAACCACATCTGTAGCTCCTCATAGGACACTGATTGGTCCAAACCACTGTTAGTGGACACTAGGGGTGCCCGAATACAAATACATTATTTGGCAAAGCACAAATAGTGGGTTTTATATGAATATTTGTTTCATACAAATATTTAAAAAATTATTTGTTGGGGGTGTTCCCCAGAGATGAAGCTGAGCTACTGACACAAGCAAAGTGTGTTGTCTCTGTGTTATGGGTGTATAAATAGGTAGAGGTCTGTCTGCAGTGAGGTGATGAGTAAAGTTTTATCTCAGTAGTCAGCGCAGTCGTCTATGATCTGAGACTCCAGTTCAAGACCCGGTGTGGGGACCTCCTTCATAAGGTAGTTTATTCATGAACACTTATTGTAACACTTTAATTTTCCAAAATTAAAGGTGTCATAAAAACAAAAACAGGATTTTTAAGCTTCTTTCCATTTTATTCAAATACAAATTATTTTGCTGCTTCAATAAATACAGATACAAATACAGATACTGTGATCTCTGCACGTCCCTAGTCGACACGAGCGTGTAACTGGACAAGATGGAGTCTCACATGATCTTGTGATGTTGTGATGTTACAAATCCAGCTGCCTTCATCATCTAATAAACATCTAAGCTCACTGTAGATAAGTAACGATCCACTTAAGATGACTCAGTTATCCTTGAGAGGCGTCAGGTTGTAGGTCAAGTTTTATTTGTCACATTATCAGGACGATGCTGTTGTGCAAAGAGACACAACATAAGTTTAAAAGGATAGAAGATTAAAATGTAAACAGGCACATAATATAAACATACATATAACCACACAAACACAGGCAACACATACTAAATATACCTTCTGCAAAAAAAGAATTTAAAAGAAAAGTAGTGGTGTGTTTGTCTAGCGGGTGTTTGAGGTGAGTGGGGGGGGGTTCGGCCCCTGAGCAGCGTCCTCGTTTAGCACCTGCAGCGCCTGAGGGAAGAAGCTCAGAAAAAGCTTTGCTTTTACTCAGCAAAGTCATCCATATAACCTGCTGTAAGCCTGCTTTCTGGAACAGACCCCAGTAGGCGGGGGCGGGTACACATCTGCTTTATTTGAGCACAAACTAAACATCAAACAAAATTCCCAACTTCAGTTTTAACTTCCCAGAGCTTCTTGTCCCTATTGCTACTTGTCCTGTTTTCACTTACAGTCACAGCCGCACAGTAAATCCCAGAGAGCGAGCGCGCGACCGGCATATTTATCAGGCCGCTAATCACCCTGATAACCTGCAGCTGTGCCCGTTTCCTGAGCGAGCTACTCTCCATCTACAGTCCCTCCTCTGCAGCCAGTAACAAAACCATATCCTTATGTTTTATAAACTTTTTAAATGTTTAATGTCACTTTTTATGGTACCATTTTATGCGGCAATAAAAATAATGTGTGCAGTGACTCACAGAATTCTCTGTTGTTCTGGGTATTTTACAGCAGCATCAAAGTGCGAAACAGTTTGAATACAACAAAAAGAAAGGAGTGCCAAACTATGTTTTCCATTTTGAACAAGTACAATGATTTGATTTTAACCTGTGTGACCCGTTCTGAGTGTTTTCTCAGCAGGTGTCACAAACAGCCAGATGTGATGAGGAGATACTGTTCAACAAAGCAAGTGTGAATTGTTTGATTCACCTTTTTTCTGGTGCACTGAGAGCCTTTTATTGAACAATTCTGAGAAAAAACATGTTATTTCCCTTAGTAATAACAATATGATGTAACGTGAAAATGTTGCACTCCTCAGGGGTTGAAATTGTATCGTGTAAAACATACACGGTTGAAATTGGCCTTGTTCATATATCTGTCAAATACTTTGCATGCTGAGTGAATAACAGCAGAAGGATTGTTGAGGCTTCAATGTGTATAAATGTCAAGTAGAATAAAATGAGGACAAATCATGTGTAACATCTGAGGGTATCTGACATGCATTAAAATCACTCTGCGTTGAGAAATATAATCCTGTTTGCTAAGAACATCAAGAGATTAAGAAATATTCTTATTCTGTGAAAACTTTCCATCTTTGAACTGAACTTACAGCTCGTCCAAACTGTGTTTGTCTGGTTGTGTGTAGATATATCACCGCACATGTAGATGATGAATGATTGTATATGTAACAGGGTGAACTGTGCAGCATATGTATTATAATTACACAAAATTTGTAAATAGTTAAATCCTGACGCGCTACTCCTCCAGAGTCAACAGGTGGAACATTTATGGCTCAGTTCACTGCACCCCAACGTTCACTTTGTGGGTCCGTCCCCCCTATAAATGATGTCCCCCGCCTTTACTGCTCCCCTTTTGTTGTTGTACTTCAGGGGAGATGTAGCACTTCCTTTGAATTATGGGCGTAAGTTTGTTTATTAGCTTGGACTTCCTGTGCAGTATGCTAACACATTTAATTTGTGTGAGTCTGAGTTTTGACCGGAGGATTTCTTTTATTTACTTCTGTCGTCAGGTACGTTTTCTGTGTTGTCATGTGTTTACTGCCCCCCTGCTCCACTCATCTACAGTTGTTTTAATAATGTAGAGCTGCAACGATTGGTCGATTAATTGATTTGTTGTTAACTATTTTGATAATTGATTAATTGTTTAGAGTCGTTCTTTAAGTCGTCTCCTCAAATGTGAATATTTTCTGGTTTCTTTAGTCGTCTATGACAGTAAACTGAATATCTAAAATAAGATATTTCAGGCGTCACCTGAACAACATTTTTCATCGTTTTCTGACATTTTATGGACCAAACAACTAATCAATTAATCAAGAAAATAATGTGTTGTAAGTGTTTTGTATTCATTTCTGTCATCCTGCTTCTACAGGTTGATTAAACATTTGCTCTTTGTCAGATCACCTCATGATTTATGAGTCTACTAAAGCAGAGCACAAACAACCTATGAATTTCAATTTTTACAGACTTGGAGCTGCGGTAAGACACACAAAACACACAAAACACACACACACACACACACACACACATAAACACACTCCTCTCCTTTGCTCTGTGTGTTTCCAAACTGAATACTGCACCTCTAAACAGAAAACTGCTTTGTCAGCTCCGCCGTGTCGTTTTTATGCACAGATTTAGCGGCTGCAGTTTGAAAAGGTCTTGTGCCCTTTTGAGAATGTGACACAGTTTCTCCGTCGGATGCAGCTGTAAAGTCGGGAGAGTTTAACACGCACTGTTTGTTTTTAATGGAGTTAAAGAGGAAAGAGTCACAAACTTTGTCCTCACGTCTCACGTGAAGGACTTTTTGCTTTTAAATTTGCTTGATCAGTAGAAAGTCTGCTGGCTCACAGACACGAGACTCGAGACAAAGCGGCTGTTCTTTCCAGTCTCAGATTAAACAGATACAGAGTAGAACAGGAAGCACAATAATATGAACTGACGCTGGTCTTTTCCTACATGCTAGAAGCAGAGATCTAACACAGCTGCTCTCACACATGTTACCATTTGCTATAAAATGTTTGCTACATATATTACTCACATATGATTTGCATAAACAGTCAGATTGTTGATGATTCTACAATTCATCATAAAAAACTGCACATTTGTGTTTGTTGTTGTGAGTCTCGTGCAACTACAGTTTCAACAAATTTGGTTTATTTATTGATCTGTTGTTAAACCACTTTGCTTCAGACTGAACATTCAGACATTCATGCTCCCCAGAAGATAAATCCTCCCTCACTCAGTAACATATCCTGACATTTACTGCATAGATTAGCACTAAATTTGCTGCAGCCATTTATCATTCAATACTACAATACCTGCAGAACTACATACATTCACGTCTGCCTCAGCTGTATGTTTGTGTTTGTTACAAATGTTAGCATGTTATCGATTTTGTCTTCAGTTTTTAACTATTTTATCTAGTTTATCTGCTTTTTATTACATTTTGCTGTTTACTGTCTACACTTGTTCTGTCTGTTCTGTATGAAAGGTGCTTTACAAATAAAGTTTGATTGATAGAGGGT